>NC_052354.1:36687611-36709130 GCF_009727055.1 Benincasa hispida | reverse complement strand
TGACGGTCGACTTCCGAATTAACGTTGACAAGCCACTAACGAACTACTGTAGCAAGTACACTCAACTTTTCGGTGACAAATATTCGGCGCATCAGACACAGAATTAATGCCATCCCACCCGTGTAATCATAAAAGAGAAGAAGCCTTTCACCCAGAAGCTCATAAATACCGAAGGCAACCTCAGTGAAGAAATTCGGCTGTTTGTCTAGTTCGATAGATAGAATAATTTTCCCCATAGTTTAAAAAGTAGCGTTGTTTTAGTTTTTCTTTTATTTTAGAAGGCGGAAGGCAAGAGAAGTGAGATTGTACCGAGAGATCGTTCCGGTGAACTTGGAAGAGTGCTAGAAAGCGTTGAGATCAGAGAGAGGGCCAACTCTTGCGGAAGCAGAAGTATCTTTTGAACAGAATAGAGTTAACAGTGTAAAAGCCTTGGGAAACAGGGATTGTACCAAGCTCTCGCTATCCTATCTTCTATTGTCATTTTGTACTTGAACTTATTTATCGAAATGAAATCTACTTCTTGATTATCTGTTCAATCCTCTATTTATTACGCCATGAGTAGCTAAATCTATCGAATAGGTTAAAAGTACTTAGCTAGCATAACTGGGGATCTTCATTCTATGCGATTATCTTGTATTATGTATGCATCATTTGTCCATAGAGATACTCAGAAGGTAGTCTAAAGATAGAAATCTAGGCTTTGGAAAAGTCAGGTTAGAATCTAAGCTCAGGAAGAGTCAGATTAGAATGCATAATCAAGAGATATGAAGCTTAGGAATAAAGCATTGGTTTGCTATTAACGCATCATATGCGTCCTAAAATAGGTTATGATTTGTCATGTGGTACACATTGATCTTTTATGCATCTTGCATCATCGCATAGGCAAAAAGTAGAGACTTAGGAATAAGCTCCTATGACATTTCGCATTCATCGCATGCGTCCTTAGAATTAGGATTACCGCATTTGCATTGGAAAATGATTTGCTGTCACATGTGTTTTTATGCATGATCGCCATAGTTGAATGCATTCTGGGAAACGCTAGCTAAAGACCTTCTCAACCCATTCCTCTGCATACTCAGTGTATCTACTGCATTCAATCTTTTTCTCAATCCGCTCCATACTTTTTACCGCATACAACAACCCAAACAACTCTTTGATTTATTGGTTACCGCAAAGTCTTCTTAAAAAATTATCACCACATACCATTTTCCTTAGTCCTGAGTTCGACCCTGGACTTACCAGGAAACTCAATAGGATTTTATACTTGGATTCTGCTGAGAAAACTTGTTGCATAATGTATTTTCAACACTGTAATTCATTTCATAAAATTCATCGCAATAAAATAACGCATCAGTACACCTCAGCAGAATGGTGTAGCAGAGAGAAGAAACAGAACTTGTTGGACATGGTTCGGTCGATGATGAGTTACGCTTTTCTTATCGGATGTAAAGCTAGTTTGCGTTACTTTCGCATATGGGGTTGCCCAAACACATGTGCTTGAGGCTAATCCAAGAATATTGAACCATGATCAAGGTTGTGCCTCTTTGTAGGCTACCCCAAAAGTACATGAGGGAGTTATTTTATGTTTACGGAAAACAAGTGTGTTGTGTCTACAATGCTACTTTCCTGGAGGAGAATCATATTAGAGAGTACGTCCACGTAGTAAGATCCTGTTACGTGAGCTTTCCAACGAAACTACTGAAACTTCAACGATAGTTTGTTGAAGTGCCTGCTTCATCAGCAAGAGTTATTGATGATAATTCATCTGGGTAGGTCATTCCACCTCAAGAGTTGAGAGAACCTCGACGTAGTGGGTGTTGGATTTTTGTTCCTAAAAACTCGCAGTTTGTAAAATAATAAACATTTTATTATCATATACTTGTTATTGATCTCATAAATTGTATGAAAGTCTAAATCCAATAAACTAATACCCATGCTATTGTATGAGTACTTGAACTTTATGTGAGACAAAGAGTGGGATCGTACGAGTAATAGTCAAAATGATCTATGTATATGAATGATGGTTGGGTACCTTATTCTGATAACACCATTGGATGCGGCCTACTCTATAGTTGTTACAAAGAGTTGCTAAAGTGCTATATAGATGTGATTCCTAATTCGTACATGTTTATAACATGAGACAGTGGGGCGTCTCACGCAATGAGTTTGCATAAGATTAGGACGAAGAGAAAAAGTTACTCTTTAGGACCAAGAAAAAAATCACTCTTACTTTATAATGCTGTTTAAGACTGACTATTTCACTTAGATGACCTATGTCACTCGATCTTAATTTGAGGTATCTATGAACTCCTGTTTATTCAGGATTGCCCTTAGATTTGCATAGTTAAGGGTTGGCTCAACCGTGCCAACTCAATAAAGACTCTCCCATTTTCAGGGGTAAGACCGGATAGATAGCTGGGAACATAGGGGCAAGAATGGAGTTCACGCCTTCCCGATTTAAGGATAGGAGAAAGGTTCTTCTCTCCATAGTACTGAATCCAGGTCTTGAACAAGAGGCCCCACCCCTCTCACTGGGTTAGAGAGTTTGGTTTAGTGATTGGATCACAAACCAGTTGTTCATTAGAGGATCAGTAGGGACTTGAGGAAATAAGACGTAAATCTCAGGGGTAAAACAAATATTTGACCTAACCGTTATTACGAACAACTTGTGAAGGGTCGACTTACTGCATTATTGGTTAAATCATGTGGACATAATATATTCTACAGTGAAGGGGGAGTTGCAATTATGGGCTCTAGTGGAGTAACCCATTAGTTAACGAATGGGATTAATTTGGTCTAATGAGTTTATGAGCCAATTAATCTCGGGTCGTGTGAGCCTATATTTGTAAGTCCGCGAGGTCCCCTACTAGCCTCGTAACGGACTAGCTCTAGAATAGCATGATAAGTTAATTTGAAACGTTCAAATTAGAATTAAGGGAATTATAGTAATCAATATGAGATATAATTACATGTTTAATTTAAGAATTAAACGGAAATAGGAGAATTTATATATATTTAAATATGATTTAAATATATAAAGTTGGATATGTGTTAAAATAATTTAATATTTGATATTAAATTAATTAAGTTTTATTTAATAATTAATTTATGAAATTAATTAAAATTTTCATTTTTAAAATCAAATGGATATTTTAAATCAAAATTTTTGATTTATGAATAACATTGAAAAAAAATAAACAAACAAAACACATAAAATAGAAAAAAGAGTTTTTCCATTATCTATCACCAAGTAGCTCACTCAAATGGCATTTCATTGCCTTGTCTTCTCCAAGCATGAGCTGCAACTCTCATGCAACTCTTCTCTTTGCATGTTGATCTACAATATAATGAAGGGATTGGAGTGAAAATCGGGCATGCAATCTATAGAGATTTTGAGAGAAAAATTTGGTTTTGAAAAAAGAGTTCTTCAACTAGTTTTCTACAGTGAGCATATCTACTTCATCCTTTGAATTCTAGCCTTTTGTTTTGAGTCCCACAACTCAATCAAGAGCAGAAGAGAATAGTAGGGAAGATCTCTGAGGTGGTCTACAACAAGATTTGGAGAAGATAGTAGTTGGTTGAAGGACTTTGAAGAAGTTACACAAGAGGTATGTCTTTAAACTCACTTATTTCTGCAAAAGCATGCTTTATATTTGCCAAATTAGTGAAATTTGAGTGCTTAGATGATCCTTGTGCTTTCCGTTGTTGCTGATACATCCTACAATGGGAGGGTTGTAAACCCACTTGTTCGTATCTGGGTTTCACGAAAATCCTGGCTATGGTAGCCGATGGCGACATTGAGGATCCATGTAATTATCAGAAGGCAATGGAGGTGTTCACCGAGATGAATGAGTCAAAGCCATGGATCTCGAGATGGAGTTGATTGTATTCAAACTCAGTGTAGGATCTTCAGCTTTTTGTCCCATTGTGATTTATTATGCCTTTCATCCCAATGCGCCCACCAAGTTATGCCGACTCTATGCGGCAATCTTCTTGAGCAGATATTTGCGAGCGCAAATCACCGCATAGCCTTGCGGTGATGCAATATTTCGATGCGGCCTTGCGTTAACGCAATTTCTTGATGCACTAGGCCGTTGATTTCTTGTGATCACATTTTTCACCTTGAGTCAACACATATTCTGCACAAAAAAACCTAAGTTAACTGTTTTAATGCGATTGACGCTTGCGATCGCAATATTGTGAACTTAATGCTTTTGGACGCAATCTTGTATATTTTTATCAACACAAACCTGCATTGTTTAAAAATTTAGCACTGTAGTAACGTGCATTTCTGCCCGTTATCATGTACCTGGTGCTGAGAGTTGGGAAACGATTCCATGTTCTATCAAATAGTTCTAGAACCCCGAATCCAAAAACTCTCCACCTCGATCCGATCGAAGTGTCTTAATCCATCTATCCAATGCATTTTCAACTTCAGCCTTGAACTCTCTGAACTTTTCAAAAGATTCAAACTTCCATTGCATCAAATAAACATACTCATACCTAGAGTAATCATCAGTAAAGGTGATGAAATACTCATAGCCTCCCTTGGCTCACACATTCATCAGACCATAGAGGTTAGAATGTACTAACTCTAGAGGCTCTTTGGCTTGATAACCTTTTTTAGGAAAAGGTCTTTTAGTCATCTTGCCCTCAAGGCAAGATTCGCACACCTGTAAAGAATTTTCCTCTAACTCGCTTATAAGTCCATTCTTCACCAACCTCTCAATCCAATTGAGATTGATGTGCCCTAATAGAAGGTGCCAAAGTTGGTCATTTTCCTTTGGAGAAGCTTTTTGTCGTTTATTTTGAGTCACAACAGTTTTAAACATCTCTATGTTATGGAGGGAACTCGTTGCTAATGGCCTTAATACATACAAGTTATTTTCCAGATATGTTGAACAGATCTCAACTCCATCTTTATGAATAAGCACTTTATTCAATTGAAAATTTAAAGTATAATTACGTGGTATCAGACACTTTACAGAAATCAAGTTCCTTTTCAACTCGGGAACTATATAAATATTATCTAAAATGATAAAATTCTTCTGTAAAGTCAACTTTCTCCACCAAGTTTTAAAAAACTTTTAAAACCATGATTCAAGCCTAAGTTCACATGCATGTCTTTCTTGTAGATTTTAGTTCTAATTTCCTTATAACTCTTATAAAAGAAACAACTAAAACCCATACACATTGCCATCCACAACTAGGTATTTATAACACTTATAAATTTTAACTTATGTGTCTTGTTTCATGCAATATCCATTCATTACTATATATAACTTTTATATACTTGTAATGAACCAAGCAAACATGCTTCCATACACCCTTATACTATAACACTTATAATATAAAGATGATGCATGTTTATGCTTAATGCATGCATAAATATAACTCTTATATTATATGATGCATGAGCATGCTCTTATGTAATTTAAATCATGCTTCTCTAAATCATAACACTTACAATTAGAGATGATGTATGAGCAATTCATAACCTAACTTGGAATTTCAACTATATGACATACCATATGACATATAATCAAACATACATCCTATGAACATTCATAAAATATTAATGGACCGGGATGAACCGCCTCAAAAACAGAAATAAAATTCTATCTATTACATTTTTCCATCGAGCAAACCAGTTTACAAGCGAACCTTGAACCACCCAGACGAAGCTCCCTCGATCGTTTAGTAAACTAGTCAAGTATCCACGATCGGTTAGCAACGATCGAGTACCATTTACAATGCGATGAAGCATAAGGCACTCGATTGTTTTAGCAATCCAGAAATTAAATCATCCAAGTCTAGAGAAGTGATGCGTTTAAACGAAATGTTACTATGAAGCAGATGATTGTCTAGACGATCATATAACAAGCGATAAGTACAATTTACTTCACGATCGTGTATCAGAACTAAGCGATGAAATGTTTTGAGCTACACGATCATTACGTGGTGCGCGCGTTAACATGCTTCCGGAGTATCCGAT
The DNA here is from genome assembly GCF_009727055.1 of Benincasa hispida. Taxonomy (NCBI): domain Eukaryota; kingdom Viridiplantae; phylum Streptophyta; class Magnoliopsida; order Cucurbitales; family Cucurbitaceae; genus Benincasa; species Benincasa hispida. Next base: position 36,703,135 of record NC_052354.1, on the reverse strand, counting down.
TACTGCTACGATCGCTTACCCCCATCGTTTACACAACTCGACCAACTCTTGATCGTCTTCATCCTCGAAGTACAGCAACTTTCTTGCCTTGAAGCTCATCACACGAGCAATTCACAGAGACTCAATTGAATTTACAGACTCAATACAAGTTAATATGCTAAAAAAACAGGGGCCCTAACAATTAACTTTGAATGTAAAAGAATTAAACAACAAGGGGCATCATCCCAGAAAACTCCATAAATCCACATCTACAAACTATTTAACAATTAAATAGAGTATAGACATGCTTTACCCACCGAGAAGTAAATGATATTCTATATATCAATGAATTTGGAATATCAGAACCTGGCTCTGATACCAATTGAAGGAATCTTGATCAAAGAGGACCTATGAGTGGAAGCAAGATCGTTCCAAATTCATTGTGACAGAAGTACTGCATTCACAATAAAACAGACAAGTTATGCATTTAACAATAAATTACGGCATGCTTTTCAAACTTAAATGCAAAGGAACGAAAGATATACCAGTTGAATAACTCTTTTTCTCTTTAAATCTCGCTCTCGTCAAGTCAGCAACTCTCGCTATCGCTGAGATCGTTAAGTCTATTGTCCACCAAATCTCGCTGTCGTCTACCACCGAATGGACTTCTCACGAACAAGCAGAATGAAGGACACAACCACTCAGTAACCTCAGTATTCTCGGAGTGAGAATCTAGGAGGTGTGGGCTCTGTTGGATTTGGTAGAGGGGAGGAGGAAACGACGATCGTTTACCATGACAAGCAAGTGGGAAAGATATAAAGTCTATCGCATAGACAGATGCTTGATCATTTAGCAAAAGGTACGCGATCGTGTAGTAAAAAAGGCCTAATTGTTTAGTAAAATCGCTCGGGTGTGCAATCGTTTAGAAAAGACTATGCGATCGTTTAGGTAATCCACGCATGTACATGATCGTTTAGTAAACTTTGAGCTATCGTGTATGCTCTCATTTGCTAGGCGATGGCCAGTGTACTAATCGTGGAGCGATTTCTGATCTCTTTGCAAAATGAAAACCATTTTCATTTTATTCTTTAGTTACAAAAACTGAATGCAACCTCCCACTATCTCATTCGGTTATGGAGAAAAAAACTGCCAACAATTATCTTATAATTGTTTGTTAGAAATAAATATAATCATATTATATTTATAACCTATAGTTTAATATCACATCATATACAACATATAAACCATAGTCCTTTTATCCTCCACTAGATATAAATCATATTTATATCTTTTTCCTCTAATTAATGTATCTCATACATCATGTCAACTGTATCATATATAATTGACCCGTTTAATTATATCATATATAATCAAACTCCCTCTTGTCAATTTGAACACTTCAAACTGACTAAAAACTTATTCTCAACTTGAATCCATTGAGCTACCAAGAGGACCTTATGGATCTATGGCTTAAAGCTCCAATGGTACGTGAATAGCTGACTAAACTCTTTAGCCACGAGATCCACCATCCGTTAACTGTCAGGCATTCCATTAAAGATCGACAGCTGCACTCTTCCCACCACATATATATTTCTGTGTCCATCGGATATAACCAATCAACAATATGATAACCTTTCATAGATTCTTATAAGTATAGTCGAGCCAATTTACCGTTTTGCCCCTGTAGTTACATCTAACTCCTTAAGTACCACTGATCCCTGTAATGAACAATACAACATAGTCTTACTATGGTGGATACCTCTCGAGTCATGAGAAGGTGTGTGGCGTCACATCGTTCAAGCCTCGGAATCATCTCTTAAGGGAGCAATCTATCTACTTACCCCTGCTTCGGGGAAGAAGTGAATTCAATCTTGTGTAGGTGAGTTCCTAGCTCCCAAAGGTTTGAGTCGGCAATATGGCCACTCACACCCATGCAAATCAAAGGACTACCCTCAAAGGTAGGAGTTCCTAACTTACCTAGGATTAGGGTCATGTTACCTATGAACAGCGTTATATAACGAGACTATAATAATTCGTGGTTCGGTCTTATACAAACTCCTTTGTATAGGACGTCTCTACTCGAATGTCTCCACATGAATATTAAAGACCATTTGTAGCAAGTCACAACACTTGTAACTATTCTACAAAGCGGGTCGCATCCGTAACATTACCAAGATAAGGTTTCCCTCCTATATCCATATGCTATAGACCATTTTGGTTATCACTTAAGACACATGATCCACCTGTATGCCTCTACATACATGCTTAAGTTACAACGACAACCAGGGATCTTAGTTTATTGGTTTTTGGTAAAGCAAATAAAACAACCCATGTTTCATAGACAATAGAGAAGAAAAATATCATATATTATTACATCACGAGCGTTTGTTCAATACAATGTTTACAAACTATAGGACCCAACGAGAGTTTAGGGCATTAACCCCAACACACTGAACCCACATTAGTCTATATCCTCACTCCCTCCAAAACATGGGTACCCCTTGGGGCCCAAATCCATAGCCCAAGGTTAGAGTACAAAAAGAAGACTCCCTTTTCAAAATTTATCAATGTGGGATTCTCAACCAAAGGTTGGTTCCTTTTAAATTTTCCTTTAAAAAAAAACACACAATTAAATTTTCACCCAACAATCTCCCACTTTAAAATTTAAACATAAGAAAAAACAAATTTTTCATCGAGCAGTTTCAGTCTATACAACATTGTGTATAAGTAAAGGTGTCTTACAACTTGAACCTTTACGTAGTGTAGATGATTCAAAATATACTAGAGTAACCCTTGGTTTTGAACGCTATCTCTAACAAAATCTCACACATAGTGTCACTAGGGTGTATTTCAAAAGCCCATGCTTTAAGGCCTAGCATGTGTATCCCGGTTTAGTGAATGCTCTAGAGAGTTAGCCTAAAAAACTCCATAGGAAGTGGCCCCCACTTCCACATTCACATACGTGAGTCTATCAAGAGTACTCCTATAGCTAGGTACCCCACTTGTCATCAAGTATAGATCTCATTAAGAATTAAGTCCAACCTCTCATATGTTTTAGGATATCATGCTCAGACTTTAAGTCATAGAAATGGAACTCTGTGTTTGTTTTAGCATGATTCACTATATATCACTTGTGATCAGTTATTACCCGTTGAACCTGTTTCTTGGGATCTCCAGTCCATTGGTTGGTTTTTTCTCACAGTGATTCGTCTTTCTATAGGCATGAGTCTCATCCTTTATGAGGTTTCTGAAAACCTTCTCTCTAGCCAGTTCTTTCGTCAAAGGATCTGCCAAATTTTCATCAGTTCGTATATGATCCACTCTAACTACACCAGTAGTGAGAAACTCTCTAATGGTATTGTGCTTATGACGTATTTGTTGTCTCTTTTCATTGTAGTAACAGTTATGAACTTTTGCAATTATTGCAGTATTATCGCAATAGTTCAATATGTCTAGTACCGGCTTTTCCCATAAAGGAATCTCTGATAGCAGACTTCTAAGCCAGCCTGCTTCTTCATTAGCTGTCGCTAGTGCTATCATTTCTGACTCCATCGTAGATTTGGCTAAAATAATCTATTTCTTGGACTTCTAAGAGACAACTCCGCCTGTTATATTAAAGATAAAGCCACATTTAGCCTTTGAATCATTCGAAAAGGAGTTTCAGTTAGCATCGTTGAACCCTTTCAGGACAGCGAGAAACTTCTGATAATGTAATCCTAGGTTTTAGGTTTTCTTCAAGTACCCCATAACTCTTTCTATAGCATTCCAATGCTCTTTACTAGGTATGCTTGTAAACCTGCAAAGTAATCCTACAGTATAAGCTATGTCAAGCCTAATGCAGTCAGCAACGTATCTAATATTGCCTATGATGCTCGTATACTCAGACTGATTAATGTTGTCACCAGTGTTCTTGAACAACTTAACATTGGGGTCATAAGGAGTACAAGCTGGTTTACATTCAAAGTAATTATATTTCTTTAAAATCTTTTCTACATAGTGAGATTGATCCAAAGAAATTTCCTTTTCAGACCTAGTCATTTTTTACCTAAGATTACACTAGTTTCTTCTAAGTCTTTCATATCGAAGTTTGCACTCAATAGAAATTTCACATCACCTATGACATGCAAGGTCAACCCAAAGATTAACAAATCATCTACATATAGACACAGGATAGTGCAAAGATTATTTTCAACTTTATGGTAGATGCATTTGTCACTTTCATAACCTTGAAACCTTTAGATAGGATTAGGTTATCAAACTTTTCATGCCATTTCTTAGGAACTTGTTTCAGATCATAGAGAGATTTGTCTAATTTACAAACCTTATTTTCTTGACCATGGACTACAAAACCCTCAGGTTGTTCTATGTAAATCTCTTCTTCAAGTTCATCATTTAGAAAGGCAATCTTTACATCCATCTGATGTACTACGAGGTTGTAAAGGGCAGCAAGAGAGAAGAGAACACGGATTGAGGTAATTCTAGTGATAGAGGACAAGGTGTCAAAGAAGTCTACATTTTCTCTTTATCCAAAGCCCTTTGCCACTAATTTGGCTTTAAACTTGTCAACTGTTCCATCAAGTCTGAGTTTCTTCCTTAAAATTCATTTGCATCGTATTGCCTTGCAACTTAGGGGTAGATCTACTAACTGTCAAGTCCTATTTGACTCAAGAGAGTCCATCTCATCATTTATGGCTTCTTGCCATAAGTTGGCATCTACAGAGGACAGGGCAGCTTTTAGATCTTTGGGATCTTCTTCTACATTATAGGTCTGGAAGTCAATCCAGAAATCCTTGGTGGTTTTAGTTCTTTTACTTCTTCTAGGTTTTAGATTGGTTTCCTCTGTAGAGGTAGGATTTCTAACAAAGGTTAGACTACTGGATCCCGAGCCCTCACTATTTCTTAATTTAAAAGGAAATATATCCTCAAAAAAGTTGGCATCATTTGACTCAATGATATCTTGATTTACTAGATCATAGAACCTATAGGCTTTACTATTTATGGAATAACCTATAAAGATACACTCATAGGCTCTACCGGCTAGTTTCTTCTTTTAGGGTATGGAACCCTTATATAGTCTAGACAACCCCATGTTCTAAAATATGACAAGTTTGGTTTTTTATTTTTGAGGATTTCTAGGGTGAAGTTGTGTTTTTAGACTTTGGAATTCTATTTAGGACATAACAAACAGTAAGGATGATTTCACCCCACCAATAAGACGCGGCTCCTGAACTAAGTAAAATAGCAACTACTAGCTCAACTAAAGTTTTATTTTTCCTTTTGATTTTGTCATTCATTACAGGAGAGTAAGGTGCAGTCTTTTCGTGTATTATTCCATGTGAGTTAAAGAACTCATTAAGGTTGTCCAAGTCGTACTCAGTTCCCCTATCACTACAATGTCTTTTAATCTTTCTATTGAATTGTTTCTCTACTTCAGAAACAAATAATTTGAAGGCATTAAACGCATCACTTTTGTTTTTCAACAAATATACAAAAGTAAAATCAGAGCAGTCATCAATAAAAGTAATAAAATATCTTTTACTGTTCTTAGTCAAGATGCCATCAAATTCACATAAATAAGAATGAATTAAATCTAAAGGCTAAAAAATCCTAAGTACAGATTTATGCAGAGTTTTAGTAATTTTAGCCTGACTACAATACTCGCATTTATCAAATTCATTTGTGGATAACTTAGGTATTAGTTCTAGCCTAATCATGTTACTAATTAAATTCTTATTAACATGACACAGTCTAGCATGCCAAACATTCATAGAACACAGCATATACACAGAAGATTTTATTTTATTAAGGTTTAAATTTAATTTGAACATTCCCTCAGTTGCATACCCTTTCCCTACGAATACATTATTTTTGGTATAGGTGTATAAATCTGCCCCTATTGTTTGAGTAAATCCAACTTTGTTGAGGAGATAACCCGAGACCAAGTTCTTTCTTATCTTCGGAGTGTGCAGGACATCTTTCAACATGAGGGTCTTCCCGAAGGTAAATTTCAGCTCTACCTCATCGGTTCCAACAACTCTCTTGGAATGGTGGTCCCCCAACAAAATATTCTTATCCTTAGATTCAATATAAGTTTTAAAGAGACTATGGTCGTAACAAACATGGCGTGTAGCACCAGTGTCTATCCACCACCCTTCAGAACCACCGATCACATTGACTTCTGTGATCATGGCAATTAACGGTTCTTCTGTCAGGTTTACTTGACCAGCAAGACGACGCTTATTCCTACAGTTCCTAGCCATGTGTCTAGTTTTATTACAATTAAAGCAAAGGAACTATATCATTTCTTCTGAAGAGGGTTTCTGCTTTTTCTGTTGGTTCTAGTTGCTAGAACCATGGTTTTGACCTTTCCTCTCTGTCCCTTTTAACTTTTGGTCAGGTTTTACCGCGGTAGAGGCGGATCTCTCAAGTATGGCATTCACCTCCTCCCTCTGTTCCTGCTTCCGTGCTTCCTCCTCAATCTTTAATCGGGTGATGATACTCTCCAAGGAGAACTTCTTGGTCTTATGCCTCAACGTGTTCTTAAAATCATTCCACAAAGGGGGTAGTTTATCAATAATAACAACAACTTGGAATTGTTCATCTAAAGGCATACCTTCAGTTATTATCTCATGGGCTATCATCTGCAGTTCGTGGGACTGGGCCTCTATAGATTTTTCATCTGTTGTCTAGAACTTGAGATAACGACTGACAGCATATTTTTTTAACCCGTCCTTCTCAGTGTCGTACTTCTTTTGCAAGGCGTCCCAAACCTCTTTTGTTATCTTCATTGTGTTGTAGTAGTCATACAGATCATCAGTCAAACCATTTAATATAAATTTCTCACAAAAAAATTTTCTCCTCCCAGTCAGTAACTTTTTTTTATCTGTTGTTCGTTTGGTTTTTCTAACAAGACGATTAGTCTATCCCTGGTACATGCATCGACAAATTTCTTGACGGTAAGAAAGAACAGCATCTTTTGCTTCCATCATTTGAAGTTTGCTCATTCGAACCGAAATGGACGGTTGAGGTCGGATGTCATTGTTGCTAGTGAGAGCAATTAGCGAATTGGCAAAGTAACGTCTTAAAATTGTTGGAGACAGCAACACCTTCAGACGAAGAACAGGACAACAACTAACAGTCTGGAATGAAACCTACAAAACAAAAGCTCGTTATAGGTTGAGTCGCGGAGCTCGCTCTCTTTAAGATGTTTCGCAACTCTACTGCTGAGAAATGCGCCTCGCCTCACCAGCCCGTCCATACGGTGATGGCGGCGCACGTATGAGATGTCTATCGAACCCACATTGGTCTATCTTCTCACTTCCTCTAAAACATGGGTACCCCTTGGGGCCCAAAACAATAGCCCAAGGTTGGAGTACAAAAAGGAGACTCCCTTTTCAAAATTTATCGATGTGGGATTCTCAACCAAAGGTTGGTTCCCTTTAGTTTTTCTTTTTTTTTAAAAAAAAAAAAAACATAATTAAATTTTCACCCAACCTTCAAACCCTAAGAATAATTTTAGGAGTCGATTCAGTTATCTGATTAGTGTGCTTCCCTAGAAGAAAGTTGAGACTCATTAAAGAGTGAAGGATGTGTGCAAAAGGCCTTGTTCTTGGACCCTACCTATGTTAAGTTACAAGGGATGGATAAGAGTGCAATCTCGCATCTTTAGCCGTAAACCTCAAGGATGAAGTCTCCCTTTATCAGAAGTCTCATGTGTAGTGTCTATCCTTTAAAAGATATAACTCAACTTTCTTTTCACAGGGTGGTATAACTCAAATGATTCAAATGAACTTGATGAAACAATACTAAGTGGGGGTTAAGTGGGAAATTTTATATCATAGTACATAAGCAACATTATGTAGCCACCTATTTTTATCTGGCCTTATTAATAAAATAAATTTAATTTATCTTAATTTTGTTATTTTTCACTTTTTATGCAATTTTTACCCTTTAACTTTATTTTACTTTGGTTAAACTAACTAATCTAGTTAGCGTCACAAAAATAAGCAAAATATGAAAAAAAAATTTGAATTTTATTTTAGTTGCCAAAGTTGTCCTTCCTTTTAAGGAAGGACAAGTTTGGTAAAATTTCAAATTTAAAATAAAAATCAATAATAAGAAAATAAAATTTGGAATAAAGTTTTTGAGTTTTAAATTCCCAACTTTCTCCTAAAAAAAATCCTATCACCATTTTCTTTTTCTTTTTTTTTATTTAAAAAAAAAAAAAAAAACTCTCCTTCCTCTCTGGAAACCCTAAGGAGCCTCCATCCACAACAACCCCAAAATTATCCTTTACTCTTCCAAAAAGAAACCTAACAACTATAACCTAAATCCCCTCTTCTTTAAAAACCCTAGAGCCTCCATCCTTACATACATCAAGGGAGGGTTCCACACACACACAAAAAAAAATCTCTACAATGTCAAGAATTCAACACATAAGAAAAACTCTAACTTAGTTGAAGATGTATTGGTAGGGCTTTAGTCCCAATGATCCATACTTCAAACAACAAGAGAGTTTAGTATTTTGGATTTCAACCTCTTTTTCTTGTAGCGGAGGTGTTTATTTATCTTTGGCCCTCAACATTTTATTTTTGTTGCGATGGCGCTTGCTTATACCTAGCCTCCAACAATTTTTTTTTTTTTTTGTCATGAGGAGCTTGTTTATTCTTGGCTCTTGAAACTTTTTCACTATGGAGGTGCTTGTTTATCCTAAGCCCTCAATGTTTTATTTTTTATTTTTTGTCATGTAACGTTTGTTTATCCCTTGCCATTGACACACTTTTTGCTGTGATAGCGTTTATTTATCCCTAGCCTCTAGCTCTTTTTATTTCATCTTGAGGCGGTTGTTTTATCCCTGGTTTTAGATATCGTTAATACATTTAAAGTATTTTATCTCGACAAAATAGTGGATACACATTCATCCACCTTCTATTCTACAAGGATGTACGAAAAAGGGCATGCTGTAGCCACCTATTTTTTTCTAGACTTATTTAAAATAAATTTAATTATTAATTTAATTTTTCTTAATTTTGTGACTTTCTACCTTTTTTATGCTAACTTTTACCTTTTTTTTAACTTTTATTTTAGTTTGGTTAAAGTAACCAATTTAGTTAGGGTAAAAAAAAAAAAACTTATATGTACTTTTATTTTCAAGACTGGAATGGAGATTGGTTATGGTTCAATGGAAAATAACTTATATGTACTAAGGCCGTTAGTCATAAAAGCCTTGTTTAATACTAAAATGTTCAATACAACAACAACAGCTAAAAGACCAAATGTTTCTCCAAAGGAAAACGCCCATCTTTTGCATCCAAGGTTAGGTCACATCAACCTCAATAGGATTGAAAAGTTGGTAAAAAGTGGACTTTTGAAGAGTTTAGAAGAAAACTCCTTGCTAGTATGTGAATCATGCCTCAAAGGTAAGATGACTAAACGACCTTTTACTGGTTACAGAGCCAAAGAAGCCTTAGAGCTTGTACATTTAGACCTCTGTGGTCCAATAAATGTTAGAACTCGAGGTGGGTATGAATATTTCATCTCTTTCATAGATGATTATTCAAGGTTTGGGTTTCTCTTCCTAATGCAACGTAAGTCTGAAACCCTTGACAAATTCAAGGAGTATAAGGCTAAAGTTGAAAACTTGTTAAGTAAGAAGATAAAAACACTACGATCTGATCGTTGTGGAAAGTATATAGACCTCAAATTCCAGAACTATATGATGGAACATGGGATTGCATCCCAACTCTCGGCCCCTGGTACACCTCAGCAGAATGGTGTATCAGAAAGGAGAAACAGGACCTTGTTGGACATGGTTCGGTCTATGATGAGTTATGCTCATCTTCCAGACTCGTTTTGGGGTTATGCAGTGCAGACTGCATGTTATAACCTGAACAACGTTCCCTCAAAAAGTGTTTCTGAAACACCTATTGAGTTATGGAGAGGCCATAAAGGTAGTTTACGCCACTTTAGGATTTGGGGTTGTCCGGCACATGTGCTAGCGACTAACCCAAGAATTGGAATCGCATTCAAAGGTTTGCCTCTTTGTAGGCTATCCCAAGGAAACGAGAGGAGGATACTTCTATGATCCGAGTGAGAACAAAGTGTTTGTTTCCATTAATACTATCTTCTTGGAAGAAGATCACATGAGGGATCATCAGCCACGAAGTAAGCTTGTTTTAGGTGAGATCTCAAGTGAGACTGAGACTACTGAGGGTTCAAAACGAGTCGTTGAACAGACCGACAGATCAACAAGAGTTGTTGAGGTCGGGACGTCTAGTCAACTAGCTTAAGAGTTTAGACTGCCTTGACGTAGTAGGAGGGTTCTGAACCCACCGGATCGCTACATGAGTTTTCCTGAAGCCCATAACGTCATTACGAATGATGGGGTCGAGAATCCATTGTCTTTTAAGCAAGCAATAGAGGATGTTGACAAAGATGAATGGGTCAAGACGATCCTCAAGTATCTTCGAAGAACGAGGGTCTACATACTTGTGTATGGAGATAAGGATCTGATCCTTACGGGATATAACGTTGTTGATCCCTTTACAAAGGCCCTCACAGCTAACGTGTTCGAGGGTCACCTGGAGAGTCTGAGTCTACGAGACATGCGGCATCTTGTCTAGGACAAGTGGGAGATGATACTGGGGTATGCCCTAGTTTATTGCATATTGTACATTTTTATATTGTATTGTACATTAGTCTCTCAAGTCATTAAGACAAATGGGAGATTGTTGGGATTGGTGTGCTAATTCTCCCGGAGTCTCATTGTTTTGTAAAGATACACATTGTTCAATGAATAAAATAAGTATTATTTAATTCTGGCCTTTATACATATCCAATAACAAAGTTCCTTGGTTATCTTATGTGAACTTAGGCATGTATATGTGATATACAAATGGATCATGCCTTAATTGATAACCTAAATAGGTTTGTAGTATAAGGATTAAGGTGGGATATCTGATCTTGGTGACACTACGGATACGGCCCGTTTTGTAGAGATTTGCAAGTGTTGTAAACTACTACAGATGGTAGATCTTGGCCATTCATGTGGAGACGTGGAGCGGGGGTGTCCTATACAAAGAGTTTGTATAAGACCTAGACCACGAGATGACTAGACTCTGAAAAGTTTGAAAAATTGGTTTCTATTTGAAAAAGAATTTTTACAAAAGTTTTGAAAAGTTTTTTTTGAGTCTTCTCTCCGCGAAAAGAAACTCACTAAGTCGTCAAGTAAATACAGATTTACTAAACGACAGGTGGGCGAGCTAAACATCATACAAGTGCGAGCTAAACGATCGTGCATGTTTTTACTAAACGATCACATAGCTTTTGCTAGACGATCGTTGGCCCAAGATAAACGATCGTGTAGAGTCTGTACACGACAGACTAGGCTGAACGATAGAGCTAAACGATCACATAGCATTTGCTAAGCGGTCGCATAGCTTTATCTAAACGATTGGACATCGACCTATGTGAGAGGTCTCAGCCATCTCCCACTTACTCAGTCGTGTATACAATCATTGTTTCCTCCGTTCGTCTGCCTCATAGCAAGTCCGAACAGAGCCCACCATCTGAATTCTCACACCGAGAATACAAGGTCGTCTTATTGGTGGTGTCAGACTCAACTCGCAATCGTCGAGATTTTCTAGAGGTCGTTCGTGGTACTGTGGAGGCCATTCGTGTCACTGAGGACGAGCGTGGTGTTCGTTCGTGTTGCGGAGGAGATCATGACCGAGGAGATCGTTGAGAACGAGCGCAAAATGTTCGTGCGGTGTTGCGGTCGTGTAGATCGAGTGTTCGTGGTTGCTGTTGTTGTTCGATCAGAGTGTGCATCGAAGCGTGGAGATGCTTCTGCATATGTGTGTAGAGTTTCCCCTCTGTACATTTGGTATTTGTTTATGCTGTAATTTTTACATTGTAATTGTATAACCGTTTGTTTTGAAGTGGACTGTAAACATATGTTAATTCATGATTGTAATTTGGAATAGTCTTACTTCCGCTGCTCATGGAAATTGTGATTCCGATTTTCTTCACTTCGAAGATACAAGCATTCTTCCAAGACTTCAACTCCAAGAACATCACGCGCTTCACTTCCTCAAATCAAGGGTACACATTCGACTGAGAGAGAATCAGAGGATCAAGTATTAGAGATCGAACCATATCGCATCAAATCAACATCAACACCAACACCAACTCAAGTTTAACTCCACGAAACAAGTTTGTCCGGGAGCCTCATACGAGCACTAATCATCTAAAAAGAACAACAAGCCCAAAGGTCGATCGTCCAAGAAGATCATCAAGCCCAAAGGTCGATCATCCAAGAAGATCAACAAGCCCAAAGGCCGATCGTCCAAGAAGATCATCAAGCCCCAAAGGCCGATCATCCAAAAAGATCAACAAGCTCAAATACCGATCATTCAAGAAGATCAACAAGTTTAAAGATTATAGTTTATTTGGAAAGCATCAAAATATTATGCATTAGAAATTGTACTCAATTTCTACAAAATTAATACAAATACAAAGTTCAAATTCCACGAAATAAATTTCTCTTGAAATTTCGTACGAACACTTCTTCTTTAGAAACCCTAAAGAGCCTCCATCCGCATCAACCCCAAAATTCCCCTTTTCTCTTCTAAAAAAAACCTAGCAACTATACCCCAAATCTTCTCTTCTTTAGAAACCCTAGAGCCCCCATCCTTATATACATCAAGGAAGAGTTCCATACCAAAAAAAAAAAAAAAAAAAAAAAAAAAAAAAAAAAAAGTCAAGAATCCAACACACAAGAAAAATTCTAACTTAGTTGGAGATGTATTGATAAGGTTTTGATCCCAAGGATCCATACTTTTCTTTTTTCTTTTTTTCTTCAAGCTCTCATAAAAAGAGGGAAAAAAAACTAAAGAGTTAGATATTTGGTTATTGTTCTTATTCTTATTTCTCCATATTCTTTTCTATTACAATTATTTCTTTGTTGTCGTGTGAGTTTCTCTTTTATTTATTTATACATATTGCTTCACAACTTGTTATTTGTCTTTTTTTTTCTTACTCATTATTTGTTTTTTCTTCTCTTTTCTTTTCCTTGTGAGTTTCTTTTTACTAATAAAATAAGAGAGAGATGAGAAAAAAATCGAGTGTTTAGAGTAAAAAAGGAGAAGGGAGTAAAACAAAATAGATGAGGAAAAAAGATAACTTAGTTAAAAAAAAATTCAATTTGGTTATTATTATTAATTTTTTTTTTGTGAAATTATTTCAAATGGTAAAACTATTGAAAATATTTACAAGATATAGTAAGATTTTAGAACTATCAATGATAGGCGCTGATAGACATTGATAGACTTCTATCAGTATCTTACTGATAGAAGTCTATCAGTATCTATCAGCGTATAATTTTAAAATTTTGCTATATTTTATAAATATTTTTGTTCATTTTTTTATATTTAAAAACAACCCATTTTTTTCTTTATTATTTCTTTGCTTTGTGAGTTTATTCTTAAACTTTATTCTTTATATATTCATCTTTATTTTCTGTTAATAATTAGTATTTTGATTTAATTCTTTTTTTTTATAACATTGATTATTGTTTCTTTAGCAATTTTTCATTTTTTTTATAATGTATATTTAAATATTATATTTTTTCTTCCGTTTTTTTTGGTCAATTCGATATATTCTTACTAATAGTTATTTAGTTGTTAATACCTTTAAATTAATTTTCTTTTTTAAAAAAAATTCGACGACGAATTTAGAAATGTTTGGTGATTCGATTTTCTAGAATCTGAGGTAAGAAAGTTGATTCTTTGGAGTCCAAGATCGACCTCCAATATGATTTATTAAATTTTTTAATATCTTTTGTAAATAATCAAATGTCGTTAGTTTATTGCTTTAAATTGCATGTTAAATTGTATATTTGTCAATGTAGTTTTACATATTTAAATTTAATGTTGTTTTTTTTTTTTTGTAAAATTTTCTCTAACATCTTCAGGAGTTGCCACATTTTAAGTTTATATTTCAGTCTATTGAATTAAACTCAGTTTGGAGTTTTATTAAAATGGAATTTTAAATCTCTTTTTCTTAAATATTTATTTCAATGATGTTTTTTCTAAAATATTTTCGATGGCGAATCTCTAGAAATTTGGGAGTCGACCTTCAGATTCTTTGAGGTGAGGAATCCAATTATTGGGCGGAGTCCAAGATCGATCTCCAGATATAATTTTTGTTAAAATCTTAATATGTTATTTTATGTTTACTTAATTTATTATCATGGTGTTTTTTAAGTATGTTTTTAACTCGTGTAATGTTTCATATTAAATCTTATTTTGATTTTAATTTAAATTTATCTACATTTTTAAAAAAATATTTTCTAACTCTCCTTTTAAGTCATCTAATTTTTTCTTTAAACCACCTTCTTTGGGTATTTTGGAACATTTAAAAATCAAATATATTATTTCAAAAGTTTTTCTAATAATATTGTTTTCTTTAAGACGCGCACCTTTTTTCCTAAAAAAAAATTGCCTACGAATGGGGATCTAGTAAATTTGGGGAGTCCGATTTCTTAGAATTCTTGAGGTGAGGAATATCACATCTTTAATGAGTCCCGGATTTGATCCCAAGAAAAAATGAGTTTAATTAATGTTTAAAAAAATAATTTATTTAAAAGACTCCTATGACGGATATTGAGAAAATGTAATAGTTTTTCACTTGCTTGAGGTGGGGAATTTTCCCTCAATTACAATATAGTCAAAATTGATGGAAATTGTTCCACTTAATTTTATGGAATCATTACTTCAAATATTGGAATAATGAGATGTAAAATAAGACATTATTTTTTTTTTAAAAAAAAAGTCTTATTTTTCTCAAATGAATTTTATTTAAATAATGATTTCAATTCAAGATAATGAGATGTGGCCCCGTTTTCTAAACGGGTGTTATTAGGTGCTAACACCTTCCCCATACACAATGACTCATGAACTCAACTCTAGCTTTCCGAAGATCAAAAATTTGTTTTTTTAACTAAAAATTGTTTATTTTATTCGGTGTCTAATCACACTGTAAAAAAAATTGGTGGCAACTTCTTTTTTTATTTTCTTTTAAAATTAACATTTTTAATAGACGTCGGCCGCTCTGCGTCGTCTCGGACATGTGGTGACACATTAGTCAAACTCAAAGACAATCAAACAAGGCAAAAGATAAGAACAAATAGAAACTACTCCATCACCCCTAATAGACCTGGAGAGGGAAAGAGTATAACAAGCTCACATACTCAGCCTTGACTAAGGTCAAATCCAACTCTAACCCATTAACAAATGGGCATGCCCAATACATACCCTAACCCAAGTAATTTAAGGGTTTGGCTCGATTCAATCGGCTTGGTTATTCTATCAAACTTTTCATATACATACATTCTTAATTATGGCAAAAAGATAAGTAAGTTGATTCTCCACTCTCAAACCCTTGATTTGATGCACTTCCTCACTCTCTGATTAAACATCATAGTGTGTGCGACAAGCACTTATGTCCCTCCACCCCTAAAAAAAAAATGTAGTTTGCATATGGGA
>NC_052354.1:36642160-36686074 GCF_009727055.1 Benincasa hispida | reverse complement strand
CCTCCACCATGTCATTAGCTTCATCGCAACTCAGCTTTCTCTCCACCGCCTTCTCCTTCTCCTTCTCCGTTCGCACCCCTCGACGGACCAATAACCTTCTCCATTCTTCCAATGCCGGCGTCTCTTGTAAACTCCCCCCCGCCGCCGACGATCCAAAGTAAGTTCGATTGGATGATTTGTTTCAGTTTTCAGTCGGTTTAGGTTTCTGATTGATTGATTGATTGAATGAATCGATTGCTGGTTTGTGATGTGTATTAGTGGATTATTAAACAGGGGAAGTGAGAATCGCCTGGCGAAGCTTGCGATTGTTACTCTGGCGGCTGGAGTTTTGACATTGGGATCAGTTCATGATGCTTCCGCCGCCAAGACGGGCGGCCGAGTCGGCGGTCAGGCCTTCCGATCAGCGGCTCCTCGGTCATCGTCGCCGAGAATCAACAATAATTCCAGGTAATATTTGGCTTTGAATTTTCTTATAGTTGGCTTGAGGATTGGCTTTCAACTTGGTTTGATTTACTTAATGAGTGGATACCTACTTGAGTAATTATTAAATTTAGGTCAATTTTCTATTTTGGTCGAAAATGTTGTATTTTAGTCCATCTCTTTAATTCAATTTTAAATTTAGTTTTTCGAAGTTAATTATTATGGAAATGAATTAAATAATTAAGAAGATATTATATGAATATTTTTGTATTTATGACAAAAATGCTAATAAATGTTTATAAAAAACAATAATAAACTAATAATATGAACTTAATTTAAGATTTATTGGTTTGGAAGAAATTCAAGAATTTTCTTTGGTCAAGATTCTACATATGGATAATTTTTGGGTTGTAATCATACTTTTTTATTTTACCTAGTTATTTCTTCTTTTTTTCTTTTTTTTTTTCTGTTGTAATTATAGCATAGCTCATATGTACATCGGTTATGTCTTCTTCTTCTTCTTATTTTTTTTTTTTTAACCCATTGGTTTATGGGATATCTTATTTCCTCTCTTTCGGTAACGAAATAAAAGGTTGTTTTTTACCAAAATAATAATAATAATAATAAATTATAAGAAAATTGAACAAATCTCATAGTATAGAAACCAATTAAATATATCAAAAAGACGTACGGACATTATTTTTCCTTATTGGGTTAGGGTGGGGGAAACTAATATGTTAGACTTTGGTGTTTGTTAATTAAACTTAGTTTCAAATTGTTCTTTTATGATAATTTTAAAATATAGGGATTTGAACTACAATCAATAATTACTGTTGAACTAAGTTCATGAAGGTAACTTAATTCCAATTTTAGATTTTATATATTTTAAGTTTTAATTTGATACCTATAATTTGAACTTAGGTTTTTCTTTTAATCTCTATAGTTAGGTTGAACATTACAATTTTGCCTGTTATTATCCTATTAAATAATTAACTTCTTTTTGTTTTTTATTTTTTGGTTTATGCAATCATGAGTTGGTATTTTATATTTAAATTGTTTTATTAGGTCATAAAGCTAAGTGAAAAATAAGAGAAACGAGGTCAATTGAAAATAATTTAAGAATGATGAATAACCATACCAAAATATAGAAAACAAACTTAACCTAGTAAATTATACAAACTTGAAGGATTAACAAAAAAAAATAATGATTTTGTGAAAGTTGAGGGGCCAAAATAAAATATATGAAAGATCTAGGGATCAAAATAGGATTTAAATGTTTCTCTCTCAATTGAGATATTTTAGGAACTCACTTCTTGTATCTTGTACATAGCTCATCCCAGTTAAATTTTGGAGAGACTTCCACTAAAGGCCAACGTCGTGAGACAACAATGATTTCAAATTATTGTCTTGTTTGATAACAATTTTTTGTTTCGTTTTTTCTTCCCAATTTCTTTAATGTGATTTTCATCTTTCTTTGAGAATAATTTGAATTCTTGGTCAAATTTCGAAAACGAACAAGTTCTTAAAAACTACCACCCCATTTGATAACCATTTGGATTTTTGTTCTTGGTATTTGAAAATTGTTATTTTTTCTTACAATTTCTTAACAATGGTTTCATTTCTCCTTTGTAAATATTTGAAATCTTAGCCAACTTCTAAAAACAAAAGCTAAGTTTTGAAAAGCTATCTTTTCAATCTTCTAAACTTAGCTTCAATTTTGAAAACAATAACAAAACAGGGAAACCAGTAGGTAGGTAGACATAGGTCTATTTTATTTTGTTTTAAAAAACTAGACTTGAATTTTGAAAACATATTTAGGAACTAGATAACAAAACAAAGGAATTCTTAAATAGAAGTAGGGTTTATAAGCTTAATTTTCAAAAATCAAAAGTCAAATTGTTAGGAAACGGACGTAAGTTCTCTACTAAATACTTGAACTCATATTAGAGAATATCTACAAACATTTCAAACCCTTATGACCAAGAGGCACCTTTCACTATTTTCAAATTCAAAGGACTGAATTCTCATCTAACTAGATTGATTGATGTGTCTGATTTTGCAGAACAAATATATACATAAATCCAAGAGTAGCACCTCCTTTAGTAGGTGGCTATGGGTTTGGTTATGGTGTACCATACTATGGTGGATGGGGATGGTCTCCATTTTCATTCTTTGCACCTTCCCCAGCTGTTGCTGTTGGCATTGGAGGAGGTTTTGATCTTCTTTTTCTCTTCATTTTGCTTGGTACTGTTGCAGCTTTTGTGAGGAGATTCTTTGGAAGAAGAGAAGATGATGATGATTATTAATAACAACCTAAGTCCTGGATGGGATATTGGATTCATACTTTATATTGACACTTTTGAGCTTACTTTTTTGTGGGAGAGGTTTTCTTGGTCATATTTTACAGGGTCAGACTTGTCACGTATAATGTATTTGTATAAGGGGAGATGAGATGCTATGTAATTACAAAGCTTAGTGTATAAAATGTATAGTCATTTATGTAATTTCCTTTAGAGTACGATGAATATGATCTTAGCTCAACTCATGTAACTCACGTAAGGTATGCACTCTCATCCAAAAAAATTAGAGGTTCAAATATTCCATCTTGAATTGTTGAACAAAAAAAAAAGGTAATTACAATGGATAGTACTTCTAGGACTAATAATCGAGTGTATAGCAACATTTTTAAAGACTTGCAAATTTAGCAAAATCTATCATTGATAGACTTTATCATTGATATACTCCTGTTAGTAGTATAGTCTATCACTGATAGATTTTAAAGGGGTGTTTTGGGCAATGAGTTAGATATTATAGTCTTAGGTTATTATAGTTGGGTTATGATAGTTTGTGTTTGAGGTGTAGGTTATTTTATTTTGGGTTATAATAGTATATGTTTGAGGTGTAAACTATTTTAGTTTGAGAAGGAAATAGTAAATATTGTAACAAATAATAAAAAAATGATGAATGTAAAATAGTAAAAACTGCAGTAAATAGTAAATACTATAGCAAATTGAGGTTTTGAAATAGTGTTGACGGTAGCTAATTTGGAGGTTTTGAAATAGTTTTTACGGTAGCAAGAGGTAGTTATTATATTTTGATAACCCTTACCCCAAACGCCCCCTAAGAGTTAGATCTAAATGTTTTTGTATTTACAAATTCTTTTACATTTGTGTTATATCTATTAATATTTTAAGGTTGTTTGCTATATTTGCAACTACTAAAAAAAATCGTTAGAATACGAAAATTATAACTATGGGTAAATGTTGGATCCTTCAATCTTGGAGGGATTACTTCTCATTGGTTATGCTATACTCAGTGTTGTTGTAAATTATGCTATACTCATTATCCACAAGAGCCTAATTAATTTTAAGATTCATTAAAAGTATTGAAACTAAATTTAAATATGGGAAGATATAGTAATTAAAATAGAACAATTAAGATTCATTAAAATTACCGAAACTAAATTTAAACATTGGAAAGTATAGTAACTAAAATGGAACAAATTCAAAAAGTATAGCGATAAAAAAGACATTATAACCATTCACCTAAATTTTTAGTTCATATACCATAACTATTATGCTCTTACGTGAGTCTTTGTTATTATTAAATAATTACTTTAAAAAATATTTGAAAATGAAATAAGTTTTTCTTCAATTATCAATCATGAAATATATATATACATATGGTGTTCTATTTTTCATTTGGTTCATAAGTTTCAAAATATTACATTTTTACTCTTGAGTTTTGAGTTTAATTTCTATTTAGATCCTATCTTTCAAAATATTACACTTTTATTCTTAAGTTTTGAGTTGTACTTCAATTGGTCCGAAACTCCAATATTTATACTTTTAACCTAAGCTCTTTACTAAATACTCACTTTCACGCATTAGTGTGAAAATGTTTATTCATTAATTTTGATTCATTAATTATTCATCGCTATCAAATTTAATTAAAAAATTTCACACCATAATTATTTTTAAATAATTAACTAAAAGTTAACGTCAAATACTAAAGTAAGCCTTAGTAAAATCTCGATGGTAAAAATGTAAAATGTTGAAACTTGAATAGAAACTAAACTCCAAAGGGTATAAATGTAACATTCAAGAACCTAGATTTCAAATGAAAGTTAAACTCAAAATTTAGGGGTAAAAATATAACATTTTAAAATTTAAAGTCAAATGAAAAATTACTCAAAATATTTTTTTCCTTAAAAAATCTGTAATAGTTTCAACCAAGAGATGCTCTTGCACAAATTCAACATGTGAGAAAGAAAGTTAAATTTATAGTTTCTTCAATTTGAATTAATTGTATTTGATTTTTGTCGAGTAACAACTCAATTGAGTTAAATTTAATAAATGTTTCAATTTTTATATGTATTTGATTTTATTTTGTATTTTGCTAAGTTATTAAGGCCC
The DNA here is from genome assembly GCF_009727055.1 of Benincasa hispida. NCBI lineage: Eukaryota > Viridiplantae > Streptophyta > Magnoliopsida > Cucurbitales > Cucurbitaceae > Benincasa > Benincasa hispida. The sequence continues at coordinate 36,681,239 of NC_052354.1, read as the reverse complement.
CATTTGGTAACTATTTTGTTTGGTTTTGTTTTCGAAAATTAAGCCTATATTATCTACATTTTTTACCATGATTTACATCAAGTACATTGGTTGAATTCTTAGCCAAATTCTAAAAACAAAAACAACTTTTTGAAGGTTACTTTTTTTAGTTCTCAAAATTTGGCTTAGTTTTTTAAACCATTAGTGAAAAATAGATAAGTAAAGAATAAATTTGGAAGTAGAAGTAGTGTTCATAGGCTTAAATTTTAAAGAAGAAAACAAAAAACAAAATGATTACCAAACGGAATCTAAGTTGCTAGCCTATAAATAACAACTCGATTCTTCATTTGTTGCATTCCACTTCAAATTGAAGAGTTTTCTCTTTTCTTTTTTTTTTCCCCATCTTAAGCTGAATTAAGAGCAAGTATACAAGAGTTCCGCCAGATCTTTGCAATTCTACTGGATTTAGCCGTTGTATCCTGTTGAAACAATCGTTATAGTATACTTACAACTCGTGCAGAGCAAATAATTGTCTTCAATATAGCACTTATCAAAAGCACGTCTCAATTGCATTTTGAATCTCCAAAAATTTTAAGGTTCTTTCAAATCCTTGATTATTTCTATATCTAAGCTTTGTTATATCATCCGACTTATGTTTGAGTTTGTATATTATACATTGAGTATACTGTTTCTAGTTGATGTATAACCAATTTGCTAGTGAATTAAGTTCTTATATACCATTTCCTCCGACCTTTCTTTTTCTCTGAATATGATTGAGAAACTAATGATAGAGAAATTCCAACATCCAACAATGGCTGCAACAGAGAATTCCAATCAACCAGAACCCTTAATACATTATTCTCTATTCTCAACATTTACCACAACAGCAACCTGATTACAATTGTAAGAATAAAAAAGAATTAAGTAAAAGAAGAAAAAGAAGTTACAAGTTTTAACTCAAGCATCTATGAATTAAAGCTGATTCTACTCTATAAGCTGCACAGCTGCAATGGCTGGTATTTTCTCCCTCAATTTCTGTGTGAGAGCAACTCGAACTGTCATAACCCCAGCAGCAGGTCCACTCAGCCGCACCTTAACAACATAATCTTTTATTTCAATTACTTCCAAAATTCCACCTCCTGTGCCTGCCAAGTATGGCCTAATCTCTGCAAGTACCTGAAAAACATATCGATTTGATCATTTCCAAGTTCAACAATATGTGAGATATTTCGAACCTTTGACCTTTTGATTGCGGACATATGTCTATATCGGTTGAGTTATACTTAGTTAACAACATAAATGTTCAACCTTCATCTTTTGGTTTTCAAAACTTTTGTTCAATTATACAAAATAACCTTGAACTTTAGGGTATGTATACCTCTAGACTTTGAAAAGTTTCATTTTCAACTTTGAACTTTGAAATTGTTTGCAAAAATATCCTTTGAGATTTTTCCATTACATGATGATGAAAACGCATGCATGGCAACTAATGTGTACAAACTTAATTTGTTTATGATGTTGTAAATGATGTTAATGATAAATTTTAAGTTGAAATGAATGGTAACAATGAACTTAATTTTTTATACACTTGAAATTGAGTGGTAAATGATGTTATGTGCACTTTTCAATTTTTACAATCAATCACCTTTTAAAAATAATTTCAGAGTTCAAGCGGAAAAAAAGTGAAACTTTTCAAAGTTCAATAACATAACTAAAAGAAACCTAACCCAAAAGTTTAGGATTAAAAAAACAAAACAACGAAAACAAACCTTTCAAAGCCTTATCTATTTTCCTTTTAAAAATACGAGTACGTGCTCAATTACATACACCTTGACAAAATTTTATGGATACCCATTTAGCTCTAAAACATTTGGCATCGAGTATCTCGTGGGTATTCATTGCGGTTTGAAGTACCCCAGTTAGATTGTGTTATATGAATTAGGTTTATTTCATATTTGCTTAATGTTTATCTCTAATGAAGGTAGGTCAGTCTTTTATTTATATTTTATAAATAAGTTGTCTCCTAGAATATAGTTTTAGAATGAACTGTCTTTGTTCCTAGAATATAGTTTCCATTTGCACACTTACCACTAACCTAAGATTCTATAAGGATAAGCTGCAGTGTAGAATTTAGAAATATATCAGAACATTTATATCTACAACTTAGGGACTAAAATTTCTGCCCCTGTAAAATAAATTTTCATAGTGTTATTTTACCACATGATGTTCTACAATATAAGATACTGTATATTTTCATATAATAACAAATCCAGTTAGCATGCTTCTTCTATCCAGTTAAGTTCTCGCAAAGCAATTCTATGATTATTCAATGCAAGCGTTTTAAAATTCCTTTCTACATAGCAGAAAATTGAATTGAGAAACTCACCTTTTCAACATTTTCCTCATTGAGTTCAAGTCCTGTTTCAGTGTCCATGATCTGCTCAACTTCCAAAATTTCAGGAATTTTGTCTCTGAGTCTGGTCTCAATTCCCATTTTGAGTGTCATTGTTGAGCTTGGACAAGAACCACAAGCTCCTTGAAGCTTCAATATCACAACAAGCCCATCTATCTCATGCAAAGCAACATTCCCTCCATCAGCCATCAAGCTTGGCCTTACTTCATCCAACACTTTCTCCACATTTTCCTCAGTCAATGGAAGAACACAACTGGGTGATACCACATTCCCTTAGCAACAGGAAAACCCATCAAATCCAATCAAATTGAAGTAAAAGGTAAAAACTAATCTTATTACAGACATTGTGATGTAGTGAGTTAGAGAATTTGTTAACTAGTTTTAGTAACAACTAGTTATGTTTGTTAATAGTTTCATACGTTATACACAATTTTGATAGGAAAATTGTCAAAGTAACTTCAAAAGGTTTTCATCCTTCACTATTAGCACCCTCTTTGACAATGCGTTATAATAGTTTTTCTCGATCCTTCCTAGCCTAGATCGATCGACCCCAAGATTTTGTTTGAGTTTCTCGATGAAATCTCAACCAAGAAGAAGACTGGGAATATATGCAATCTTTTTCAAATCTTACGTAATCTCGGCCAAGATGAGTTTTGACGGGCAAGAGGTTTCACTTTCCACAAGAAAAGATTACGTAAGATTTGGGAAAGATTACATACAATCTCAATCTCCAACTTGGTCGAGATTCCACAGGAAAGCTCTTGATGGTTTGGATGTGCAGTGAAAAGAAGTTATATTTTTATTTTAATTTCAGCCTAGACAGATGAAAACACTTTAGGGATATTTCCGAGAATTTCCCATAAATAAGCTCAATTAGAATGGTACAAACCCAATGGCTTGAGATATAACAAGCATTTATAAGAGAACATAATTTGCTTCTAACATTGCTACATGATCTTTTAACTCAACTTTTGCATTAGTATCTATCATCTTATAACTCCAAGAATAACCCAAATGTCATAATAGCAAAATCCAGAAATGATACCTAAATGACGTCTCTGAGTACAACTTGAATTGAATCGAAGAAAGCGCCGGCTACAAAACTGACCTCTAAAGAACGAAGTCTGATTCAAAAAATACCAGCCCATCAGTTGCATAATAAAAAACTGATGAAAATTACAAACAGAATCGAGAAACCAACCTTGAAGAGCGACAAATGGGAAGGTGAAGTTGGTTCAGACGGTGAACAATACAGAGTTGCAGCGATTGGAGTTGATTTGAGAGGGTGAGCTCGAGTTGAGAAAGCGGCCACCATTGAAATGCAAGCGATTAAGTATCCTAAAGAGATAAAGGAAGTGATGAGTTAGGTCATTTCGTTGTGGTGTGTGCTGCAAATGGGGATTTAGATTGTGGGTTTAGCTGAAGGGAAACACAGTGAATGGGTGATGAAGATGAAGATCAAGATCTTCAATAGTGTGGGAAATTTTTTTGTGGATGGAAATTGGGAAGGAGAAATGGAAGAATGTGGATAAATTCAACCATCTCCATGTTTTTTTGAGTTGGGTTAATATAAAAGTTTTGAATATGAACTTCCTAAAGTTAGACACACGTTGAATAGTTTTTTGTTTCTTCATATAATCATAGTATCTAATTTTTATTGACATATCCAAATTTCTTTCGGTATTTTTATATTTTTATAATTTTAGTATCGACACGAGAAATAAATCAATATTTTTCATTATTTGTAAAAATATGTTTGAAACAAAAATGTAAGTACTAAATTGTAGTAAAAAATAAGTATTTTATTTATTTAAGAAAATGTAGAATATTTATTAATGCATTTGATTTAATATTTTCTATTCTTTATTTTTACTATTTTTTTAATAAATATTCATTCACAACAAATCTTTACCTTGACATATTTGCCGACGTCGACATTTTAGACATTACATATAATAGAATTTTCTAAAATCGGTTTGCATATGTCAATTCTCGATTAATCCAAAGTAGGTGTCCACCACAATTTGAACTAATTCCACACGTCCTTTTATTTTATGGAAAAATAGTGCATAGAATGGTTATATGCATTTTCAACCGCTTGAAAATAGACAAATGTGATAGAAATATAGCATACAAATTAAAATAAGTTGAGTTTTTTCTTTTAACATTAAAGTGAGTAGGAGATTCAAATATTTGATTTCCTAATTGAGAATGTATGTCTTAACCAATTGAATTATTTTTTTATTAGAAAACAAGTCGAGTCATACTAAAATTAGACAAGATCTATAAAAGAAGTTACTACAAAACTATTCTTTGCAATTACAACCAACAAATATGTCAAAAAAAAATTAATTATATCATTGTTAAAACAACAAACTTCATATTCATATTTTGATATAACCAAATAAAGATGGAAAAAACATTATTCCAACAAAGATATTATGTTCTAATTATATATCATAAATATTTCACTCTAGCAATACTAATGTGGAACATTATTCACATCTAAATATAGGAACTTTCATGGCTTGATTTTGGGCATTGTGATTTAAGTCTAGGTTTTTAATCCTGAATTTTATGAGATTTATCTATTAGTTAGTGGGGTTTTTTTTTTTTTTTTTTTGATTTTGAAAAGTATTCATTTCATTAAATTCCAAATTAATAATGTTACACTTAAAAATAAAAATAAAAATAATAAAAGTTTAAGATTAAAATTAATCCATTAACTCTTCTTTTAGTAAACACGTGGATATGAAAATTCGAACCCCCTAACTTTAAGAGGAATACATATCAATTACCACTAAGTTATCTTCACTTTGGCAAATCAACAAATTAGCTCTTGAAATTATAATGGAATAAATTAAAATCTCACCTAGTTAAATTTAATTTAATCATTCCATTTCATCAAATTAGCTTTTAGTATTAAGAGGCAATTGCAAATATAATCAAACACAAATTATTAACAGATATAGCAAAATTTAGATCTGGCTCTCACTATCTATTAGTGATAGGATATATCTCTGGTAGAGGCCTATTGGTGATAGAGTCTACCGCTTATAGAAGTCTATGAGTTTATTACTTATAGATTTTGCTATATTCACAATTCTTTAAATACATTGTCATACACTTAATTATTAACCCTAAATATATTATCATTTGCAATTACCCTAGTATTAAATGAGCAAATCAAATTAATATTTCTTCAAAGTTAATTAGATAATTTTTTTGCTTCTAAAAAATATTTTTAAAAAAAATTCTATACCAATCAATAAAATATATGTCAAAATGAATTAGATGAGTGATAATTGGCACACACTCATACCCTTGAGGTTGGAAGGTTGATCTCTTATCTCTACCGTTGTTGTACTAAGAAACAATGTAAAATCAAATTAGCTTAGATTAAACCGTTAAAAGTCACAAAAATGTCCAAATCCAATTCTTCCTTTTATTGCTTATTTAGTTTATATACATCAAATAAAACTGTTCCTAAAAAGTTTGAAAAAAACTCTTTATTCTATCAAATTTTGTTGTTGAAGATTCTTTTTAGTTAGAATCACATTATTGGAAAAATTAAAAGGATATTGTACTTTTAGAAACTATTTAGGAAAATATTGTTGTTTTCAAACTATTTGTAAAAATATTGTTGTTTTAAATAAGTCGAGGGTTGAAAATTCAACCTAGATAGGTTAAATTTTGAACCCTCAACCTTCCTTTTTTTTTTTAGGAAAATATTGTTGTTTTCAAATGATTCTGTCATCTCAGCAAATCTGACTTAAATAACGAGCTAATGAATCTCCTTCTTTTTTGCCGCTAACGAGCTAATCAAATTCGAGAGCGAGATTATGAGAGACAGCGAGAGTTTGAGAGAGCGAGATTTTGATCGAGAGCGAGAATACCGTACAAATTTCCCCTTTTTTCCTTTTTAATTATTACACATTCCACCTTCTTCTTTCTAATCCTTTCTTCTTCTTTTTTTAATTTTCTATTTTATAAAAAAAAAATCTAAAAATATTTATTATTTTATTTAAACTCTAAAAAGAATAAATTAAAAATAATAATAACTCATAAAAATAAAAATGTAAATTAAATATCTTATTTATATAAAAATAATTACAAAAATCAATGTGTCCCACAAGGCAGATGTCGTCGATTTCGAGCTGGTTGTCGTCGTCGACTTCGAACTTGAGGTTGCTCGGGTTCTTCTTGATGTTGCCCTGGTACCTCTGCAGGCGCTTCATAATATAAATATTCATATATGCTCTCCACGACCCCGACCAATGTGCATGCACGTATTGAAGACGAAGGACCAGCCTCTGAGTCATAATGTCTTGAACCAAATGTTGGCATCATCATCATCGGACTAACATAATCAATTTGACTCTGCGTCTGCGTCATAGGGGGCACTCTTCCACATTATGTGCAACCTCATCAAACTCATCCTCTTCCCGAACAGGTCCTCTACGTCTAGGAGTTGGTGGAGGAACAATAGGTATATTGTACATATAATGAATTTCCTCCATATAGCTTTGGTTGTCACTACATATAGCAAGAACCTGGTTCGGATCATTCGCAACCTTCACGGAGTCTACTGTTGTTCAAATCTCTGTGAATTATAAAACAATTAGATAATATTTAAAATAAATTTAAATTAAAAAAAATTAGATAATATTCATTCATTTACCAGATGACCCACAGCTGCTCCCGGACAAGTGACGTAGCGCCTTGTGATATTATTATACCAATGAATATATTCTGGAGTGACATCTGTGTCAAACTGTTCAAGAGAAACCCCCACTGCAATAAATTTTGCATGATAGTGCTATCGCACTACCAAATGTACAACTTTTTCAGACCAATCTCCAGTCCTTAGGTCAATAACATGCAGTACGGATTCAGTATTACAAGTAATGGGATATTCTGCTAAAAACCAAATTGTTCTCATCACCCTGTCAGGAAGATGCTACTCACCAATGTGAAAACATATGAGACTCATCGTCCGCCATATGTTTTGACCATTCGTACAAAAATTAGGCAAAGTATGCACAAATAATTTTGTACAGCTCCCAAATAACCTGAAACACAAAATATTATATTAGAGAATATTAAGGACCAAATACAATAAAAATGTGAATAAAATAATCAATTAGGTTTAGTGTAATGTACCTGTTTAGGTTGAAGCAGATCAAAACAAATATATGTATCTATACTAGTTGACTACATGTGTGGTTGTCCTAGTCACACAAAATTTGTCTCTCCACCTAAATTTTTAAATTGATAATTTAGAAGTTAAATTAACTAGATCAGTGATATAAAAATTAAATTGAAATAAAACAACATACCGAGAACCGTAGGCTCGTCCAACTAACTGAGCGTCATTAACATGATGTAGTTGTGGAGCCATTGTTAGAAATCGCTCCCAAGACCCATAGTTGCAAAAGTATGGGAGGCTCAGCTATCTCTCGAACCTTAGGTCTTGTTGCTTTGCATAGTTGTCTATACAACCATGCCAAGCATGCTCCACCCCACGAATACCGCCCCGCATCATGAAGGTTAGCTAACAGTGGTAGGAACATCAAGTGAACAAAATGACTTGATTTATCTGAAAACAGACTTCCACCCATCATTTGTAGTATATATGCTCGCGCATATCTTATGACGGTTTCCTTGTCTGTATCATCTGTGAGCTCACGAAATTGTGTTCCTAACCATATTAAACTTAACCTCGATCCTTAATCTTGTCGGCAGTGTGCGCCGTCGACACGAGCTACAGTTGACAAACTTCTAACTAGTCATCGTACATCACTCTGGTGATCGGTCACCGTCAACAGGTAACCCCAACAAACATTCTATGTCTTGTAGAGTGATAGTGCACTCTCTAACAGACATATGGAATGTATGCGTCTCGGGCCTCCATCTCTCAACCAAGGCTATGATCAGGATGCCAGTCCAACTGAATAAATCCTGCCTTCCCGACGTCTGCAAGATATTTCTCCCAGTAGTACGATCTCGCCATACAACATGATGATCGATGAATGGGACTGGTCGTAACAAAACATCGGATCAACAGGTCCTGGGTTTATCTTGATGCCTCCAATGCATCCCTTTATTTCTGCTCTTCTTTTCTGGAAATATTTCACGCATTTTAAAGAATGTTATCTGAGCAAAAGAGCATTTATAGGCAACATTTTCGAGCTCCTCTTGAGGACTTCATTTAAGCATTCTGATAGATTTGTCATCATCCACCATATATCTGAAAATCCTCCATCATTGTGCAAGTCCATTGCTCTAAACTAATGTTGTACAAAAAAACTTATACAGCTCCGATCTATTCCTTTGGTATCTTCAATTGCTTTGTTGAAACTTTTGAATTTGAAACTGACACCCGACACGATAAAACATAAACTGACACCCGAAAAGTTCACGTTATCACACGAGATTGGATTGGACAGAACTAGCTATCTCGACAACGATGTGGGATTTTTGTAACCAGCTAGGACATAATCGAAGGAAGTGTCCTTCGTTACTAAAACGGGCTCAGATAGTTAGGATGAATAATAAATAATTTTTTTTATTATATATTCATTTTTATTGTATATTCAATTTTTTTATAATAATCTATTGTATATTCAATTTTTTTTTTAATCAATAAAGTTTTACATTTAATAATCTAATATATTCAATTTATAGTTATATATAATCTAATATATTCAATTTGTTGTCTAATGATTATTCAATTATAATATAATAATCTAATATATTCAATTTATTGTCTAATGATTATTCAATTATAGTTATAATAATCTAATATATTCAATTATTTGTCTAATGATTATTCAATTATAGTATAATAATCTAATATATTCAATTATAGTATAATAATCTAATATATTCAATTATAATATGATTATTAGCCCTTTTTTTCGCGCTTTTTTTATATATATTTCTATGGAAGTTCAAAATAAAGTGAAGACTCTCACTCTCTCCTAAGATTTGCTCTCTCACTCTTGGCTCTCTCCTAAACTCTCGCGGTCTCAGTATCGCTCTCTCCTAAGATCTCACTCTCGCTTCTCACTCTCGCTCTCACTCTCGCTCTCTCGCTCTCCTCTCGTTCTCTCACTCTCACTCTCGCTCTCTCCTAAGATCTTGCTCGCTCACTCTCGCTCTCTCTCAATATCTCGCTTTTCTCGTTATTGTTGTTATTTTTCATTAATGATTACTAGCTTTCATTTCTTTCTGGAACAATCACAAACACTTTTTTGATTTGGATCTACTTTTTTGTTCGTAGACAAAGCTAATTCGGAATTGTCTTTCATTTCAAGGCATATAACTTGTATCCATGCCGCTTCATATTCCGTCTGGAGTTCGCTCCCAGAATATAGTCTTCCACCCCCCTCACGTCAATCCCACAAGCCTCCGTCTAATTCGAAATGATAACAAAATGCATAGGTTGTTAGAAGCAGCTCGAGTACACAGATACATATAGTATTACGCTTCGATACTTATTTCCTCATAGGGAAGGAAAAAGAAAAAGTAAAAAAAACCTGCAGATCTCGAGGGTGGATGTGTGTCGAAACTTCAACCTTCGACAACCTAAGCGAGATTCGCGAGATTTCCCTTGTCGAGGGTTGAAATTTCGGCTTATGTATTGTTTCCAAGTTTTTCTTTGTTCGTCGAGTTCTCAACGTTCGACCTCCACATTAGTCGAGTTCTCAATGTTCGACCTCTAGCCTCGAATTTCCAAAACAACAATATTTCTCTAATAAGTTTCAAAATAACAATATTTCTCTAATAAATTTTGAAAACAACAATATTAATATTAAAGGTCCCTATTAATTGGGAATGTTTCTGGAATCCATTTGATCATACAATACAACATTATTGTACCTCTTGTGATTAATTAAATTTTATTCGATCTCCCTAATTTTGAAAGTTTCAATTGAAGTACTACACCATTAGAAGCAACTTCAAACTTTTGAAATCCTAGAAGCTTAATTAAAACTAAATTCAGATCTTGAAAGCAAAATAAAACTATTAAGTTGCAACTTTTAATACCATAAAGACCAAATTGAAACTTAGCCCAAAATCATAAGACCAAGTAATTTAGGTTCCGTTTGGATCGACTATAAAAAAAAATTGTTTTTTAGCAAAGTCATTTTTATTTAAATTCTTTTGATAAAAAAATTATTTAAAATAAATTTTGAAAGTGTTTTAAAAGCTATTTTAAATGGTTACTAAACACTTCAATTTTTTTTTAAATGATTTATTTTTAAAATTAAACACTTAGAAAATTAAGATCCGTTTGGTAACTATTTCGCCTTTTATTTTTGCTTTTTGATGATTAAGTCTATTTCTTCCTTATTTCTTACAATGATTTACTTACTTCTAAAGTACAATTTTTGAATTCTTGGTCAAATTCCAAAAAACAAAAACAAAATTTAAAAGCTACTTTTTTTTTTTTGTTTTTAAAGTTTGACTTAATTTTTTAGACCATCGGTAAAAAATAAATAACAAAGGAATAAATTTGAACATGAAAATAGTGTTTATAGACTTAATTTTCAAAAACAAAAAACCAAAAATAAAATGGTACCAAACGGGGTTGTAGCTTTTAAAAACTTGTTTTTTATTTTAGAATTTGGTTAAGAATTCAATCATTATACTTAAGAAAGATATCAATCATCGTAAAAAATAGAAGAAAATAAGCTTAATTTTCAAAAACTAAAAACAAAAAACAAAATGGTTAACTAATGGGATCTAAACCAAACACACCCTTAACCTTTCAAATGAATTAGTTTCTTCCCAAGAAAAGAAAACATTGCATAATAATCTACATCCAAAGAAATCTAAAAATTTTAACTTACTTTGCCCTGAAAATTTTCGAGCAATACATTAAGCATCGAATCAATCAACCTACCAATCCAAGCATAGCTCAAAGGAGACGATACTCATTACTATTTCTGCCATCATCCATTGACTATAGAGTGGCCAAGCTGAAAAGGGAACTCCCTGTAAAATGGGCCCTTTTTTGTTTGTTAAACAAACATCTGAATGTAGTGAATAAAACTAGTGACACAGAAATGATCACTGAACAGAATAGACAATCAAAATAAATTGTTCACCAGATAGACTGAATTTATGACAATGGAAATTGTAAGGAACCAACTATCAGAAAATATACTGATTTGTGTCCAGACACATGCTAGTTTTCTTTCAACTTATGAGGCCATAGCCATCCCAAAAAAAGCCACATACTGTTCATTTTACTCTCTTGGCCAAAATCTATCTTCCAATCCAAAATATGGAAAATAAATAAGAAGAGAGGGCAAATTGTCTTGCCTAGATCCACTAGTTATTTAAAACAGTTTACCTGCAAGTTAGAAGAATAAAAGATTATTATTCATTAAAAGGAAAGATTGTTCAAAATAATGAATGCGTGGTTAAAGATACATGAATATGAGTATTGTCATGCTTAGAGCAAAGAGAAGTAAGGATAGATCTTCAGTGCATAAATAGAATATCAACAGATTATGATTAGATCATTGCAAGTGAGATTTCTACGGTAAGAGAGGGGCTTTGACCAATATTAAAATGAAAAGACTGAAGGAAGCTTCTTTAATCTGAGTTTGAGATGACTTCTGTGAAAGGGTGAAAAGTACTTACAAATTTCATCAAAAGTGATTTTAAACATTATGCAAGTACTTTTAGGAGAAATAACTGAACTAGAGATTTTCTTTCTATTATCTCTATTGTTGTTTTCTCTGTTTTTGGTTGTTTTCCTGAGGATCATGAAAATTTTCATTTCCTTTTCAAAAAGAAAAAACTGAACTAGACATCTTTTGAAAAACGCTAAATAAAAAACTTCTCAAAAATCATCCCAAATTCACCCTTGAACTCCTTAAAGCATTGTCCACAAAGGATATCTACTGGATTTCACCACAAAAGTAAAACAGGTAATCAAATTTTATTATAAAAAGGTACTTGGAAATATTTCTTAGATCTTTAAGCACCATCCTTTATAAGAAATGTTAACAAATAATCAATTTTTTGCACAAATGTTCAAAGTTGGAAATGCCCATTTTTCTAATTTTTCTGATTCTGTTTAGTTCCGTCTTTTTTTATCTTGTTGCTTGAGCAAGACTCGCTGAAAATATTCACAGCCATGATAAAGCAAAGAAAAGCAAAATATCTATCGCAAAGAAGAAACTCAGAACCATACCTGATACATGTGAAGTAAAACAGAATGATGAATTTTTCAGATGCCGTGGAGGACTTTCTGAGGATCAAGTTGCCCACTACAGTAACTTGAAGGAACAGCAGAAAGTTCCAGTCTTCCTCTCCATTCCTCGCCTGGTTTCAGTGCGATAGGCTTTTCAATAGCTGCAGCCTCCACACACAGCATGTACTTATACTCTTCATCTCCAAAATCACTTATTGCCTTTGCTTTCTTATCCCAAGGATTCCAGACCACTGCACCAATAAAATAACAATGTAATGAGATTCAAACATGGAATATCCTATCTGTTTCTCTCAAAAAATGGAATATCCTACTTCCGGAGGAACCCATTTTGGGGGATGCAAAATCAGAATAGAAGCCATTAATTCACGTTGATGTTCAGTTGAAGGAATTCCAAGTAAATATAAACCGTTAAAATCCTTTTTAAGTGTTTATCCTCAAATTTTATTGTATGCTGAAGTCCATACCTATCTCCAAGTTGGACTCGTTTGTAAGGACGAATCACTTAATCCTCCTCCTCAATGAATAGTACACCAATGATACGTTATATTCATGTGGAACCTGGTCTTATAAAAGGGCTCCTCGGTCATTATACTCTTATTAATTAATTAGTTTAATAAAATTGAGCCCCTCGAGTCCAAGATATTCAACCAGGAAGAGTTAGGTTAGACACCCATTAATACTGCAAAAGTTGAAATTCCGACTTCCAAGGTAACAATAGGGGCATTTCTAAGTCTCCAGCTTTGGGAAAGGAGGGAAAATTCAAATATTGGGACATCTCTATCTGATCTCAAAGATTTTTTACTTTATTCGTTATTGTTTTTAAAAAGAGCATAGCTCAAAGGTGAGAGGTATTTTTCATCTTGTCACTGGAGCAAGAGTGTAGTGAAAAGTGATTGCTAAAAGGATCAAAATGGTATGACACCCTTCACCAGTTCTGAAAATGAACTTTTGTGTGCAGTTGTAGAGATGTCCACATAGCGAGGTAGGGACTGGGATGGCTTCCTAAAAATAAGCTCCTAGGATCTTATCTGAAGTGAATGATGATATACTTATACAGATGATACATCTGCTCAGAGAGAGAGAGTTATGAATTGAAGGGTTCCTAGAATCATCTCTGAAGTGAATGATGCCTTTCTAAAAGCAAGCTCCCAGATAGAAAATTTTACTTTTCTGAAATATTTATCCTCCCAAATTATTTATAAAAAAAGAAAAAAAAAAAAAAAAACAAAGATTTAGATCTAGAACGAGTAAAGATCTTGAATGGGGGAACTAAAACTAAAAGAAATTGAAGAATCAAGGGGCATTGTTTGCAGAAATTACACAGGAAAACAAAAAGAAAAACGAAACAGACTTGGGAATTCCTTACCAGCATCTGGAAGTCCTTCTTTTCGAACCACAAAAGTCCTCTTCTTCTCATGATCCAGAATTGCTATCTTAGATGGAGTGCTAAGATATATCTTGTCCACCTATTCAACCCAAACACAAAGGAGAATGTCATGAATACAATGTAATGACTAACAGAACGTAAAGAAACAAAGTACTTGAACTCACTTCTGATTCAAAAGTTAAAGCATCCCCCTGTTCAGTAAAACGTGCTCTACCCTGCAAGTTGTCAAGATAGTCCAAGGTCTCCAAACCTTCCACCCGAACTTCACTGGCCATAGGCAACTATCTCTTTTAGATACAAGATAAACGACCTTTGAATTACTCTTAACAATAAGAAACAGAGGGGAAAAATCTTTCTGTAGAATATTTGTATAAGTTGGTCAGGATTTAATTTATTTGAAAATTTTTAAATTTTCCAAATTAGCTAATCTTTTACCTAGAACCCTCCTCTGGATTATATTAACAGTAGAGGAAGACGCACAAAAAAGAAATCTTACTTTCACATGCAAAGTTTTTCAACCAAAGACATAAAACAAGAACATCAATATCAATGCTAATATTTTATGAGAGGCAAAAAGATAAGGAGAATACCAAATAGAAAAAAACAGTCCAACGTTGGAGCCACAACAACTAACTATATGGAAACGGGCTCTAGCCTAAAAGTATAAGACTTAGCAAATAATCACATCTCTTTGATATTCAAAGTCCAAAGAGAAACAATAAATCTAGCTAGGATCAAACATCACTGCTAAATCTCTCAATTTCCCCAACAGTTCTATTATTCATCTCAATCCAAACACCCTGTAATATTGCAAAAAAATCAGCCCTCCAAAGGAACCAACCTTGTCCCAGAAGGGCAGTGGGCAGATACAAAAGAATCTCATCAATCATAATCCAACAATCTCTATCGTGGGCTAAAGAACCCCTTTCACCCCAGAACTGCTCCAAAATAGGCTCTCAAATTGAAGAGGCAAAATTACATCTCTAGAGGACGTGATTGAGATTCTCAGTTGTGCATTTGTACAGAATGCAAGCCCCCAACAAAAAGGACAAATGCCTCTGAATCTGTAAAACCTGCCAAATAAAAGTTTTGACCTTCTTCGAAACTTTTACTCTATAAAGCACCGACATGTGCAAAATGGTTAAGTGTTGGACACCGACATGCTCGAACATGCTTCAGACACGCTATTTTTCACGTCCATTATTTTATTATTACTTTTATTGTTTAACACGTGAGTACACTCATATGACAAGCTCTCAGACACTTAGTCGCCATGAACATATGTTCTGGTATTTTGAGGCACTCATCTTTACTCGGGAAGAAGAATTGAAGACAAAGAATAAGGAAGTAGGAGAAGAGAAAGTTGGGAGAAGTTTTACTTTCCAAAGCAAGGAATAAAGATGAAACGTAGGGGAAGCAAGGTTGCACACAACATTGAAAACAGAATTACAAGAGAACCCTTCAGAAGAACAAGGATCCAAAAAGCAAAAACCCCTCTTCCTTGGACTTACTTAAAAAAAATCCCCCACCTTGAGATTCACTGCATCAAACTGAGAAAGGATGCACAAAACCAAGAGAAGGCAAGGAAAGACAACTACAACCATGGAAGGCAAGATAGATGACAATAAATCTAACCTATCGAGAAAGAAGATACAATGAGACAAATGGATACACAAAGGCCTGTCACATAGCCAGTGATCCTACTTGGCTAAACTTCTCGTTCCCAACATTGGATTTCACAATCTACACATCCAAAACATTGCTATATAAGAAAACTTGTTCAACAGCAAAAGAATCCTCAAAATGGTCTCTAATTTCTCTCTAACCAAATATCGCTTAATTTCTCTCAAACCAAATATAGCTCATGGACAAAACCACCAAACCAAGAATTCCCCAAAAAAAAAAAAAAAAAATCTTTTTACCAGAAAAATGCACACTAAATATGATTTGTGCATGAAGGAAAACAAAATGACAATCCATGAACATGTCTCCCCTGTTTCATTTTCGACAGCAATCAAACTATAGTAAACCAAAAATTGCATAATTTTGATGATAACAACCACATCAATGGCTGGGGAAGAGAATTAAGCATCAACTTGCTTGAAAAATGAGGTGAGAGTAAACATTTTCAAAATCCTGATGACTGAAATCGAAGTTATGAGCTCTGTCTTGTAAGTCTTATAGCATAACTCCTTTTGACTGTTTTAGATAAAAGCTAAGTACCTCATGAACAATTTATAAATATTTGGAAAACACAGACACGTATTAGGTCAAGTTGCTAGTACCTTATATCTGATACTGAGAAGTAAGTGTGATAAGCAAATGTGAATGAGAAAGGCTTTCCATCTGCATTGGTATTCCTAACACGCGATGTCAATGATAGCTCTCCAGCAGGTCCTAGAGCTACCCTCAGACGGTACTCATAACTACAAATTAGTAAAAGAACAATAGTATTGACTGGCATGGAAATCTTTTAGTAATAGAAATGGCAACTCCACATGAACCCTTTATGGAATTTTCAGAAAACAAATGCGAGTAAACATGTTTCATTTTACCTATGTGGCCAAACCCTTGCATCCTCTTCAGAGGGCTTTAGTATTAGATCAACAAAAGTCTTGCTGGAGGTATTCGTTTGAAGAGGATGTGGATTATTATCAATGCTCCAAAATCTGATTCTAGCAAATCCATGTGCCTCAAGTGGACCAAGATTTGAAAACTGCAATGAATGCATAATTATCATGCAACAGAATGAAATCAACATAAGATTCATTCCATGCATTAAACTTGCAAAGAAGCACATACTTGAGGAAAACATATTGGAATCCCTCCACGAATTGGTTTTGGAGGCTTGAAGATGGCCTGCACAGCAACAACAAAATTTATTAATCATTTTGACAAAGCAACATGGAATTACAAGAAACTTAAGGGCCAAGGATAAATTAAGGACAGCAACGACCTTAAGCTCTTGCAGCAGTATGAATGTCAAAGAAAATAATCAGGTTTCAAATTAACGGAAAAATTCAAGTTCATTCTTAACAGAATTTTATGAGTTTAGAAGAATAAATTGTACATCATAACCAATAAGTACAAAAACACGGAAATGGGTATATATTCCTAAAATAAATTAAAAGAGTACAAGGGCATAAAAAAAATAAAATAAAAATAAAAAAGCAAGGCCCGCAAAAAGGGAGCACCCTAGAGAGAGGGCCTCCAATCGAACAAAATATGACCTGCAAATATTTAAAAAGGTAATAGTGTAGGCCAATGATATTAAGAATGTTGGAACAGGAAAAATATATCGATAATTTGAACATTCTCTTAACTCTTCAACATTTTTTTATAAAAACCAAAACAATTTCAAGGACAACCCAAACAAGTCACAAACTGATTAGAGAGACCACCACCAAGTAACACCTCCAATCAAGGTTAATCAAAAGAATGTAGTGATTACCAAAGTTTTAGTCCTTTTCGAAAATTACATTGCACCACAAACAGGGGCAGGGGAAAACGGGAATTGAATCCTGATCAGAAGGGAGGAAACATTGCCACCAACCCAATGAGCTACCCATGAAAGTTCAATTAAAAAAGAATTTACTGTGAAGGGATCTCCAGGAATGT
The DNA here is from genome assembly GCF_009727055.1 of Benincasa hispida. Classification (NCBI taxonomy): domain Eukaryota; kingdom Viridiplantae; phylum Streptophyta; class Magnoliopsida; order Cucurbitales; family Cucurbitaceae; genus Benincasa; species Benincasa hispida. The sequence goes on along the minus strand of NC_052354.1, from coordinate 36,663,608 downwards.
TGGATATATAGTTTGTTCGTTCTTTCTATTATTCTAACCATTAATTCTTCTATTATGTATCATTTACTGCATCCGACAACCAAATATCTTTCATTCCATGTATAGTGAGAAATTCAAATATAAAGGAAGGGAGCTTATCAAAGAAAGCTCATAGCACCTTGTTACTAACGAAAAGCATCTCTTCCCCATGATCATTCTTCCAAGATGTCACATGGGCCCCATATAAATAGACCTGAGGAGAACAAACATTAATCAGGAACCACATAAAGAAACAAAAGTAGTCTGCTCGAATCTGAACAACAATATGGAAAAATGAAATCCAGGAATTGAGTAGAATGATAAGCAATAAGTCATTGAGTAATAAATAATCCAGGATTTAGAGTTAATGGTCTTTCAATGTCACATGATTGTTTTCCCTTCATCCCCCCCTGAAGGAGGAAATTTTGTCAAGCTATAACTCGTTCCTAGAATTCATTACAGTAACTAAAATCTTCGATGCACATGAAAAACGAGATTTAGAAATGTCATGCACGTAAAACGAGAATCCGATGTAGAATTCAATTGTACATATATTCCAAACACGCGCACATAGCTGGAAAATGGCCGAGTCCAAAAACCTAACGACAGGCACAAACATAAATACAATAACAGATCAACAAGTTCTAAACCGAAAGAACATACAAACAATTCAATCCCGGAATCCAATAAACGAATCAAAGCAACAAAGAAATTAAGATCCCAACTAACTCCACACCCTCGATTAAAATCGAAAGAAAAGGAACACCCACAGTTTAAAATCAGATCAATTCCACATTTCAAAAGACCCCACAAAAACAAATTCACAAGATAACAGAGACTATGAAAAAAATTCCAGCAAATGATCTAAATTCTCAATTACTCAAATCCTACAGCAATACCTCAGCAGAACTACCACGTGGGTCGCGAAGAACGACTTTATCGAGACCATTGATGCCCTTAACGACATCCACAGAACCCGAAGAAGCTCCGGAGGATACCGCAACCTTTTCGCCGCTCATTTAGAAGCCCTTTTGTTTGATTTTGTTAGTGGGATTGTTGGGCGTCGGTGGTGTAGTAGTGTTGGTTGTTGTTGTTCTTGATTCAGATCGGGAATCTGAGCGTTGTTAATCCATAGCCTTGAGCTTGAAATTATTTGGTTTATATTGTTGTTGGCATTTTGATCAGAAAATCGATAACAGAACAGTCATCATCAAGTCACTGCAAATCTCGGAATCTCGTGAAACTCCTTTCTATGGATTGCCTTTTGTTTTTTTGTCTTTACATTCAATTTTGTAAGTTTTAAAAATAATACCAATATTAAATACTAGGATTGAAACATCCCATAAAACCTGTAGGAAAAACTAATCGATATTTTTATTTATAAAGATAATGGTTTTAATTGCTATAAATATTTTTAAATATAAAAAAAATATTACTATCTAATATTACTATCTATTAACATGATGATAAGTAGTGATTTTTTTTTTTTGTTATATTTATAAATTTGTTGACTTGTTTTCTTTTATTTAAAAGTAGTCTTAATACAAATTTAACATAAAAAATTATCATATATTAATATTGTTATGAATATTAATAATAAGATTTATAACGTAATTAAGAAATAAAAATATTTAGAAATTTTCTAAATTCGTAAAATAAAAATATCAATATCAATCTCAACATCTATATTTTAATTATTGGCTAGAATATACATTTTTTTATCTATATTTTTTGGTTTTATTTTATTTTAGTTTTTATACTTTCAATAAATCTCTAAAATAGCCAATGCTTCGAGTTTATTGTTGATTTTCTCAAAAAAAAAAAAAAAAATCTTTGTTAGTATTCTTTGGAAAATTTTCACAGATAGAAAAAATATCAAACTATTTACAGAAATAGCAAAAAACATAATAATAGACATTGATAGACTTTTGTAAGCATATATTAGTGATAGACTTCTATATGTTTCTATCACTTATAGACATTGATGGACTCTATCAACCTCTATCAAAGAAAATTAAATTTGTGTTATTTTGTGTCAATTGTTTTCCTTATTTTTCTATTTTTGAAAATCTTCCGTTCCTTTTATAAATCTTGAAAATATAGTTTTTTTCCATAAAAAATGTTGGTACTATTTAACCCATTTCAATTTAAAATTAATTTTGAATGAATACATTTAAGATTTATTAAAAATATATAAAGTATATGAACTATAATGAATAGAATACAAAGTACGAGAACAAAAATGATATCTTAACCTGAATACAATTGAGGTTTTAATTCAATTTTTGTCCGTTTTATATACAAATTTATTTCCTAATAATATTAGATAATATTTAGTTTAGGTTAGTCAACATGAGCATACTACAGTATAATTGATATAGATTCTTTCTATTGATAATGGAAGTTCAAATCAACATAGTCTACATCTTTTTAGATTATTTTATTTTATTCAGAAAAAAGATTAATATATAATAATTTAGACTTTATATTTAATAAATATATTTGATATATAAGAAATTTTATGAATCTACAATATTTTTTCTAATAGAGATTAGATTGTTATAAATTTTTTACTACATGTACTGAATTATTACATACTAGTATTTAGAAATTAAATTGTCTTAGAATAAAGTTGATAGATTAAAACTGAAAATATAAAAATCTGAGAAAAAAAATCAAAATAGGATTGAAACTAATCACCAATTATTTTAATTTTTATATGATATTTTTATTTTGTTGTTTTGGTCTTTTGACATTGCTGCTTTTACTTGCCTCGCTGCTACGCTACGCTACTTAAATTGTGTTTGTTTTATTTTTATTTTTATTTTATCCGACCCGACAGCTGTAACATTTTTTCTTTTTCTTTTCTAAATTTCTTTTCATATCCATTAATATATATTCTCTTTATTTTATGTATTTGAATAATTTTACCCGACAACTCATTTGATTCTATTTCATTTTGAATTCACTTTAATTGGTTTAAGATATATCAATAAAAAAGGTTATAAGTTCGAAAAGATTTACCTTTTTAATCCATGAGTTTTTAACAATAAATGTATTTGATTTTCAAGGTTTTAAACCATAAATTTTTTAGTCTCTAGATTTTTAAGAAATAAACTTAAAAATTTACATGCTAATTTTTTTTTATTAGTTTTCTAAATGTTATCATGAAATTTTAATTTGAAAATAATACTTAAGAATGAGAGGGAAAAAGAGAGAAGGGAGGGGAGAGAAAAAATCATTATTTTTAATTTAGAATGTTATTGGGTTTTATGTCCTAAAACTCATAATTTGTAAACAATAAATATATTCTATTTTACAATAAAGTTGTTATTGAGGTTTATTCAATAAAGATATTATTGAATATGTGAATTACATTTAAAAGCCCTAAATCTAATAAACTAAGAACATTTGGCTATTGCATGAATACTTGAACTATATGCAGAGACATAAAAGTGGATCAAGTTCGAGTAAACAACCAAAACGATCTATAGTATAAGGATTAGGGTGGACCTTATCCTAGGGACACTATGGATGCGGCTCACTTTGTATTTGATACAAGCGATGTGATTCTGAATCATTCATGTGGAGACATGCGAGTGGGGCATCCTATGCAATGAGTTTGCATAATACCGAATCGCGAAATAGTCACTTTTACTTTATAACGTTGTTTACTGTTAAGACTGACTATTTCAATACGATGACCTAGGTAACTCAATCTCAATCTTGAGCTAACTATGACTCCTGTTTATTTGGGATTATCATTTAATCTACATGGGTAAGAGTGACCCGAGTTTGCCAACTCAATAAGCCCTCCATTTTAGGGATAAGACTAAGTAGATAGCTGAGGACATAGTCCTGTAAGATGGAATTCACTTTTACCCGACTCTAGGATTAGTAGATAGGTTGTTATCTTAAGTGTTGACTTTGAGTCTTGAATAAGGGGCCCCACCCTCTCATTGGCTCGAGAGGGACTTGGTTTGGTGGTTGGACCACAAACCAATTGTTCATTGGAGGATCAATGAGACTTAAGAAACAAGATGTGATTACAAAGATAAAACGGTAATTTTGACCCAACTAATTACGAACAACCTGTGAAGGATCAACTTACTAATCATGGTTATATTGAGTGGACAGAAATGTATCTACAGTGAGAAGACTGCAACTGCTGGGCTATAATGGAATGTCTCGGTAGTTAATGAATGATGATTAACTAGGTTAAAGAGCTTAGTTGGTTAATCTCAAATCGTTGGAGCTCATGATCTGTAAGTCCATTAGGTCCTCATGCCAGCTCATATCGGACTAAACCTTAGAACAGTGTGATAAGAGAATTTGAATTGTTCAAATTCGGGTTAAGAAATAACCTTTATTTATATTCAATATACTTAATATGTTATTATTCAATTATGAATTAAACGATTTGAACCGTTGAAAAATATTTAAATGTGATTTAAATATTGAACGCATGAATAGGAATTTATGATCGAGATTGGTGTTATTAATTAATTTAATATTTGATATTAAATTATTTTATTAATTATTTAAAATCCATTTTATAAAAATTCATTTTTAATTTTGAATTTCTTAAATTCAAAATTAATTGAATTTTACTTGGTGGATTTTTCCCACATTTGAGTTCTTTAACACCTCAAATCCCATTATATTAGTGCTTAATTGGTGACAAATTGAGATGAATTCAATTTTGCATGACTCTCTTCTTTGAATAGAAGAGGAAATACTAAGATTGGTTCTTCTTGGAGGCTTATGAAGCTGAAATTCTTCTAAAAAAGTCATAACACTCAAACTCTCTCAAACTCATTTTTCTCTTAACAATTCATCATAAATTTGGATCTCACAATCCGTTCTAAGGCTGGAGAATAGCGGAAAAGACTCTAGTAGTGGTCCATGAAGTGTTCATGATAAAAAAAACAAGGAAATGACATCTTTAATTTTGAGGTACATCAAGGTTTACGCATCAAACTCTGTTTTTACAGCTTTGGACTTGCATGCTTAATCCTTAAATAAATGAAATTATAGTGCTTAAGATCCTAATTACTTCCACTTGCATATTTCTAATTCCATCAACTGGTACATCAACTGGTATCAGAGCATGTTTTAAGCACTCAATTTACATTAATTTAGGCTTGATGGGTGAAATTTCATGAGATGAATGTTATTGGTCGCTAAAGTTGGATATATTACGGTTTTGACATCAAATTAAGCTTCAATCTGTTGTAATTATTGTAATTGCCCACTTGTTTATCGACTTTAACGTGTGAGGAAGAGTCTATAAATTTGCTAGAGTCATTAGAGTTGAAATTAGGCTGTATTTTGAAGAAATCTATAGCAAAACACAGCAGGAACTGAAACAGGGAGTTGGGACTCGAGGTGCAACATTGCAATGCTCTATCACAGCATTGTAACATTGTTCATATTTTTTTTCTAGAAATGCATGCGCAAAGGAAAAATGGTCTAGTTGGATCGGTTCGATCTAGTTCGCCCACAATCCAGTTGATTTTGCCCTATTTGAAGCCTTAGAGGTTTGGTTCAAGTTGTTTTCAACTGGTTCATGCTGGTTCAAAGTGTTCAAGAGTGGTTCAAGTCTGTCTTTAAATTATTATTGTATTAATTTAGTTGTTTGATAGCTTAGGATGTTAAAACCAATCCACTTTATTGTATTTAATTAATTATGCATTATGAATGTATGTTTTAATTAAATTAAATTTATTTGTGCATAAAGTATGTCATATTGATTTAAAAACTCACCATAAGATAAACATGTTTCATGCATTGAAAGTATGTTATAAGTCTTATAATGTATAGTGTGCATGTGTAGGATTTAATGAGAATTAATGTAAGTTGTTATATTAATTTCTGAAATGTTTGATGTATGTTATGGATTTTGTCTAAGTTATAAGTGTTATAAAATGAATTAGACTTTTAAAATCTATAACAAAGATAAATTGCATGCTCATATAGGGTTAACAACCATGACTTGTTTTAATAGTTAAAATAGGTCGATAACTTGTAAAGCTAAGGTTACAAGATAACTCACTTGACAAGATCCTGTCCAAGGTTAGAGGTATTTAAGTTGACGGTTTATGGAACACCTACTACCTGGGGATCGAGTCGGTATCTAAGTTATGTTAAACTTGATTTAATGAGCATGCGTGAGCGATGTGAGGTGTTAAAAGGATTTTATCACACAAACATCGTAGCTTAAACCCAGTATAAAAGTTATACTCGGACACACACTTATATTTAGGTTGTATTTAATTAGCCAGAATATACCTAAGTAAAAATATACCCAAACCATCTAGAACACTTCAGTGGGAGAAAAATGATATATATTATTTTTAGCTCTCACGTCCTTAAGAGTTTACACCGTGAGATCCATGCTCGACTTCGTGTTGCTCTGAGCGCGGCCTCCATTCAGAAAGTGTTTGCATGGGTCAATAACAAAATGAATAAGGGATGTTGTTCATAGTAAATGGGAGAAGGGAGTGTCTCAACACATCCTACAATTTCCTCCATTAGGTTGTACCGTGAGATTCTCATGCTCTGATTGCGTGTCATCCTAGAGCGACTATCCATTCAGAGGGCCATGACATGTGAGTCGAAACACCGCAAACTTCGTAAATGAATAGGGTCTCTTAAACCCATTCTCAACATTGTCTTCCATTCGATAGCTTATTGGGACCGATCTCCGGGATCTGAAAATGGAGGGTTACACTTACAAGAATGACTAATTTTTAGTAATTTCTTGACCAAACAAGCGATAACTAAATGTTATAGGAATAAGAGTTATTCTTATATTAGTACAAGAATATTTTGGTTTAGTGAAGGAGTAATTGACTGCCCCTCAGTAGTGGTTATTCTAACTCACTGAAGTATCGTTGCAAATTAATAATGAGTTATATAGGTACATTATTACCTTTGTTAAAACTTGATTGGATATAATAGCAATTCACTAATAGAACTTGTTTATATATTTTTAGCATGACTAGCTCATTAGTTCAACTACTTCTGAAAAATTAAATGGTGACAATTATGCCACATGGAAATAAAATTTAAACACGATACTAGTGATCGATGATCTTAGGTTCGTCTTAATAGAGGAATGTCCTCCAAATCTTGGCTCGTCAATAAACCGAAATGTTCGGGAATCCTCTGACAAATGGATTAGAGCAAATGTAAGGCCTGAGTCTATATCTTAGAAAGAATATCTAATGTTCTAGCTAAGAAACATTTCCACTGCAACTGCAACGAAGATGGGCATAGGAAACAAAACTGCCCAAAATACCTTGTTAAGAAGAAAGATGAGAAAACAAAACAAGCTAAATATGTTTACTCATTGTTGAAACATGTTTAGTGGAAAATGATAACTCCACCTAGATACTAGATTTAGGGGCCACTAACCATGTTTGTATTTATTTTCAAGAAATTAGTTCCTGGCGGCAACTTAAAGAAGGCGAGACAACTCCTAAAATTGGAATAGGAAAGGTCATCTTAGTTCAAGCAATGGGAGACTTAAAGTTGTTTTTTGGAGATAGATTCATTTTACTAGAAAATGTACTTTTAGTTCCTAATATGAGAAGGAATCTAATATCTATCTCTTGTTTGTTAGAACAAATGTACAACATATCTGTTGAAGTTAATGAAGTGTTTATTAGCTTAAATACATTGAAAAGCATGGCATAAATACAACATTAATGTGAGGTGCATTGTTTGGTAACTATTTTAGAATAGTTGTCATTAATAGCTTTCAGTAATCATGCATTGCTAAACATTCATAAGCTTTAGCAATTTACTTAATACATTTAAAGTATCTAGAGTCACTCACTCCTATTGCTGGAACCATATGACCATGAAATATAACCTGGTCTAACCAGAAATCACCTTTGCTGAATGTGGCATACAACTGATTCTCTCACAGTGTCGGCAAAACTATCCTTAAATGGTTCCCATGATCTTTCCTACTACTTGAATACACCAACATATCATCAATGAAGATTATCATGAACTGATCCGAGTAGGGATGAAATATCCTATTCATCAAGTCAATAAATACCTCTGCAGTATTTAGAGAAAATCGTGGCTCCCTTCAACTAGTGGCATTACTTAGAGAAAATCCGCCTCTACCTTCAACTAGTGGTAATTTAGAGAAAATCGTGGCTCCCTTCAACTAGTATTTAGAGAAAATCATGGCTCCCTTCAACTACAGAGGTATTTATAAGTCCAAATGGCATTACTAGGAACTCGTAATATCCATACCTCGTCCTGAATGCAGTTTTTGGAACATCCGCCTCTACCTTCAACTAGTGGTAACCTGATCTCAAATCTATTTAGAGAAAATCGTGGCTCCCTTTAACCAATCAAAGAGATCACCTATACCAGGCAATGGGTACTTGTTCCTGACCGTCACCTTGTCCAACCGCCTATAATCTATACAAAACTAAGAGTACCGTCTTTTATCTTGATAGAAGACCGGTGCCTCCCAAGGTAACACACTAGATCTAATGTAACCCTTATTTATTAATCGTTACCTTATTCAGCTGTCTATAGTCAGTACACAATCTAAGTATACCATCTTTCTTTCTCACAAATAATACCGGAGCTCCCCAAGGCGATACACTAGGTCGAATGTATCCCTTGCCAATTAACTCTTGCAGCTGAACCTTTAATTCTTTCAACTCAGTTGACGCCATTCTACACGGTGACTGCGATATAGAAGTTGTTCCTGGAATTAAGTCAATAGTAAACTCTACCTCTCTGTTGGGTGGTAATCCCGATAGTTCTTCAGGAAATACATCCGAACTCATTTACCACGGGGACATCTTCTAGGTTCAGCTTTTTTCCTTGAGCAACCACTCCGTGAGCTAGATAGGCTTTACATCCCTTGCTCAACAGCTGCCGAGCTTTCACTGCCGATATCAAATTCCCCATGGTTAATCTTTTGATTCCTGTCAGCATTGCATCCTAGCCATTGGATTTTCTGAGCACTACCTCCTTCTTGTAACAATCCACTGAAGCACGATATTTACTTAGAAAATACATCCTCAAGATAGCATCAAACTCCAACAGCTCTAAGGGAAGTAAATTAGCACAGAAGTTCTGACCATTGAACAGTACCTCACAGTGATTGTAACATCTATCTACTATTATCACATCTCCCAAAGGGGTAGAGATAAGTAACTCTTCAGGCATAGGCTCAACCAACCTATCTATACTAGATGCAAACATTCTAGATATAAATGAATGTTGGCACCATGGTCAAATAAAACATATGCAGACTGTCCACATAATATGACATTACTGGTCACAACATCTAGAGACTCTGCTGCCTCCTGGTGTGTCATGGCATACACTTGCCCCTGCTGCTGGGGTCGACCTATAACATTCTTTTGCTTGGCACCACCTTACCCTTCACCTCGATTTCTAGCACCCTTTGGTTGGTTAACTGTCTGGGAGGTTGTCTGTTGTGCTGTTGGGGCATCCATGTTCACCTGGGGACAGTGCCTCTTGAAATGCCTTGCTTGTTCACATTGGAAACATACACCTCTGCCACTATAGCATACCCCAAGATGCCTCTTGCCACAACTAGGGCACGTCGGTTTCTTGTTTTGTCTCACTTTCCTTTTCCTGGATCCCTGCCAACTTGTACCCCTGAATTGGCTTCCACTAGTCTGAGTTGCAACTGGAGGTCGGGATCCCCTGTCTCTAGGCCCTACCACTACCTCACTGCCCCTTGCCTGGGGAGTACTAAACTCTCCCTCAAACATCGTTTCTTGCCCACTAGGTCATTCACCTTCTTTTTCCCACCCGGTGCGTTCTTTCTAACCTTCGGGCCTCTATTGGTAGGGTCAGTATTCCTGCCACCTGTCTGCTTACTCTGTCTGCCACTTTGTCTCGACATTTCGTCTATTACAATGTACACATGTTAGGGACTCACACTTAAGGACTTAGACCTATGCATGAACTTCCCCTCTCATTCCCAAAATCTTATGCTCTGATACCAACTTGTCACATCCCCTCCCAGATTACCCTTTTAATCTGGATGAGGATATGACCGTGGTAGTTACTAACCCTACTGTCAGTACCCACCACTAAAACTTCTAATCTTAAATACCAACCTGTTTAACACATTAGTAGTATACGCATACAACAAGCCTCCCTTAAGGTTCTACGAAGATTCATAAACACATGCATACAACCATGACATAACCTCTATGAACAAAGTATTCACAAATGGCCCAAACATTCCTAGCAAAGCCCTAGTCCCTTCAAAACATGTGTGCATAAACAAGCCATCAACCTAAGTTCTTCTTAATAAGACGGGCTTTTCAATGGCAAGCAGCAGCAGGATCAACCTTGAGGAATCTGACCGCTAGCTGAAAAGGAAAACATTTGAAAACGTGAGCCAGAAGCCCAGTAAGTGACTTAATAAGAAACATAAATCTCATGCTTAAACTGAAAGCTCGAAAACATAATTCTGAAACTAAAATACACCAAGAAAATGTGTACACAAAACCTTTAAAACCACCATTAAACGTCATTATTCCTTAGTTGAGAACGAGCATACACCACTCTAGCTCCCAACGTCTGTTACCAGCCAAGAGACCCATACTTCGGCTTCCTTTTGCTAGTATATAGACCTGTCTCTTATACACATCTAGATGTGTATAAGAGACAGCCTCAACGTCAACCTTAGTCGGGGAGAACCCTTTTGCTCAATCCCTCAACGTCAACCTTAGTCGGGGAGAACCCTTTTGCTCAATCCCTCAACGTCAACCTTAGTCGGGGAGAACCCTTTTGCTCAATCCCTCAACTTCAACCTTAGTCGAGGAGAACCCTTTTGATCAATCCTTCGACGTCGTATTACCAACGTGCACGTGGTGTTTTCTATGTACCATCAACACCTTAGGTACATTTATTCAGATACCTTCCTTACCTTCAGTATCCAGCTTACTTAAGCTATCAAGTTCTCGAAGAGCATTAAAAGAATAGTTTTCAAATATAGCATAGAAACTCTTTAGAATACCTTCCCTACCTTCAGTATCCCTTTTCATTATGTTTAGAAATACCAACATATGTACTTTGACAACCTTAGGTATTTAAAGCATAATACATCAGTACCGTCGTACCTTAGTTACTTAGCTAGGATACTTTCTCATAGTCTTTCAGTATCCGTCATATTACTAGTTACAAACATTTAGTTGAACATTAAGGCTTAGTGCTCAACTTATCATACTAGTTCATCATGAAAATGGAGTTACTAAAACATGTTAAAAGTATATGGACAAGATAAATATTTAAATCGTGTCAATTTCCATGGAAAAAATGCTTTACTTAGCATGAGAAATAGTTATAACACGAGTTGCTTGGCACTTCATATAAACACTTAGCATGAGAAATAACTTCAAAGAAATCGTGGTTTTTAAATCATTAAAACACTAATTCATCACATAGTCACTCACAGCTCGTTGGCCTCTTAATGGGTTATACGCCTCTCCTAGCTCCTCTTGGCCTAAAAAGACATAATTCTCGGTTAACTACTTAGAATTCTTAGCAAAATACCTCAAATAGTTCATTTACTAATGAAACTTTCATCATCAAAGACAGCTTTACTAACGAGATCCTTATGAGCGAGATCCTCCTCATGAGTGAGATCAGCGAGATCCTCATAAGCGAGATCAAGCTTTTTCTGGCAAACTTTCATCCTAGTGATACTAACCTTACCAACGATACTCAGCCCAATTTCTAGCAAGATTTCCCTCTAGAGCGAGATCCTCAGCACAAAATTAGCGAGATTTCCTTCATTAGCGAGATCCTTATTCTCCATATGAGTTGTTTGCTTGTTCTTCCCAAGCAGCTGTCTGCTTATGCACAGCTTATCTGTTACAATTTCAAAAATTCATAACTCAAAATTCAGCCCTCTTTTGAAGAAGAGTTAAATTTCTTACCTTCAAATTTCAGCCAAAAATTCCTTATAGTTTGGCCTAGAGCTTCCAATTTTCACCTCGGGCCCTGATTACTCCGTGATTCTGCCTCTTCTGCGAATTCCTCACTTTTTGTTCTTCTTCTTCTACAATCTTTCTCTGGAAAAATAATCTCGAAAACTAGATTCTCCCAGCTTTCAAACAGCACCGATTTCACTAAATTTGCTCATGTAGATTGCTGAAACCGAGCTTTCGAATTTCCCTTTTCACTTTTAATCTTCCTGCCACCTCCCGAATTCAAGGATTAACCGACACGTGCCAAACCAATAAGTGAGTTTCCTTATTTAACATGTTTTTATTTTTCTTTCTCAATAATACCTATAAATAACATGGATTTTCACTTATTAGATATTTAATATATCATTCCTTTGGCTAAACATGCTTGTTTAGGAAACTTAGAATTCGGGGTTTACAATTAGCTACACAAGAGTTTATTTCTTCTTGCTTCCATCCTCTATCCCTCCTAAAAGATGGCTTCATTTAACTCATTAGAAGACACCATAATACCTACTCTTACTTAAAGTAATTAGGGTTCGGGTTTTACAAAAATTTATCCTGGTAACGCTACGAACGCGGCCCGCTTTGTGGAATCGTCACAAGTGTTGTGACTTGTCATAGATGGTCTAATCCTGATCATTTATGTTGGGGACATGCGAGTGGGGGTGTCCTATGCAAAGAGTTTGTATAAGACTTGACCACGAAGTGTTAATGTCTCGTTATATAACACTGTTCATGACAGAGACTTCACTTCACTAGGATGACCATAGGTAACATGACCTTAATCCTAAGTGAGTTGGGAACTCTTGCCATTGAAGGCGGTCTTTTGATTTGTATGGGTGCGAATGGCCAGGTTTTCGATTCAAACCTACCATTTTGGGGATTCGTCTGATTTAGGAGCTGGGAACTCAGCTATACAAGATAGAATTCACTCCTTCCCCGAGGCAAGGGTAAGTAGATAGATGGCTCCCTTAAGGGCTGATTCTGGGAATTGAACGATGTGGCGCCACACACCTTCTCTTGGCCCGAGAGGTGTTCACACATAGTTGGACTATGTTGTATTGTTCATAAGAGGAATCAATGGTACTTAAGAAGTTAGATGTAACTACAGGGGCAAAATGGTAAATTGGCCCAACTGTACTTACGAGCATCTGTGAAGGGTCATCGTACTCATGATTGGTTATATCCGATGGACACAGAAATATATTTGTGGTAAGATGAGTTCAGCTGTTGGTCTTTAGTGGAATCACTGACATTAAGATGGTGGATCTTGTGGCTAAAGAGTTTAGTCAGCTATTCACGTACCATTAGAGCTTCGAGCCACAAGTCCATTAGGTCACCTAGGTAGCTTGGATAAAGTTGAGAACCAGTGTTTGGGTTAATTTGAAATGTTCAAATTGATAAGAGGAAGTTCAATTATATATGATATAATTGGATTGGTTAATTATATATGATATAATTGGCTAAATGTATGAGATGCATTATTTTGGTGGAAATTAGATATAAATATGATTTATATCAAGTAGAGGAGAAAATACTATAGTAGATATATGATATCAAACTATAGGATATAAATATAACATGATTATATTTATTAATTAAATTAATTGATTAATTATTTGATAATTAACGAATTTATCCACGTTCGGACGTGAAAAGTGAGCTGCGATGGTTATGGTAACCGGCGGATTAAAACAATGAAAATCGTTTTTCATTTTTGACAATCGTGCATTCGTATTATCATCCGCGCCCAAAAGAATCCGTGAAAGCGATCGCGAGAGCCTATACGATAGAAACTCGTCCGTCTAAACGATTGTCTGCCTCACGTTTTCTCTAAACAGTCGTATACATTTTTCCTAAACGATCGTTCAGCCTTTCATACACGATCGTGTAGCTCTACTATACGATAAACATTTCCGTTATGCGATAGCAGAGTTTCATCTCCCACTTGCTTATCGTCTACACGACGCGTTCTTCTCTGTCCTCTACCAAACTCACCGAAGCCCACTCTTTGGGTTTTTTACGTCGAGGATACCCGAGTTTCTCTTATGGTGGTGTCGTCCTCGCTGTAGTGTTCGTGTACATTCTGATCATGTTGTTGCAGTCGATATACTCGTCGAGTGCTAGTAGATCTGTGGGAGGTTTCAGCTTCTTAGGGTTCAGACATTCGAAGAGAGTCCCCATCTGGTATGAACCATTACCTTGTTATTTATTGTATTTTGAGTATACCAATAATTAGGTTTATATGCATAACTATTTGTGTGGAATGTATGTGTTTTGTGTTTCGGTCACTGTGAAATCGGAGCGATTTAAACCCGCTCATGGAACTCTCGGTATGAGATCCTTCATCTGTTAGGTAAAACAATACAACACTTCGATCAGATCGAGCTACAGAGTATATGAACTTGAGATTTTAGGACTATTAGATAGAACATGGAATCCAGTCTCAACTTTCATCACCCGATACACTTCAGTAGAATGGTGTATCGGAAAGAAGAAATAGAACCCTATTAGATATGGTTCGTTCTATGATGACCTATACTCAATTGCCTAATTCGTTTTGGGGATATGCAGTAGAGATTGTTGTATATATTTTGAACATGGTTTCTTTCAAAAGTGTTTCTAAAACACCATATGAGTTGTGGAAAGGGCATAAAAGTAGTTTACGTCACTTCTAAATTTGGGGATGCCTTGCACACGTGTTGGTGCAAAACCCAACGAAATTAGAACGTCGTTCAAAAGTATGCCTATTCATAGGATACCCCAAAGAAACTAAAGGTGGTTTGTTTTATGATCCTTAAGATAACAAAGTATTTGTATCGACAAACGCTACATTCTTAGAGGAAGACCACATGAGAGAACATCAACCTTGCAGTAAACTAGTATTGAGTGAAATTTCCAAAGAAGCTACCAATAAATCAACAAGATTTGTTGATCAAGTCGGTCTTTCAACAAGATTTATTATTGAAGCTAGTAATTCTAGTCACTCACATCCTTCTCAAGAGTTGAGAATGCCTCAACATAAAAGGAGGGTTGTCCATTAGCCCGACCGTTACATGAGTTTAATAGAAACTCAAGTTTTCATACTCCATGATGGCATCGATGATCCATTGACCTATGAACAGGAAATGAATGATGCAGACAGAGACCAGTGGATCAAAATCGTGGACCTCGAAATTTAGCTTATGTACTTCAATTCGGTCTAGAAACTTGTAGATTGACCCGATGGGGTAAAACTATCGGTTGTAAATGGATCTATAAGTGAAAATGAGACTAAAACAGTAAGGTACAAATCTTTAAGACTCGACTAGGGTTATTGTTGAGGTTGATGCCCTAAACTCTCGTTGGGTCATATAGTTTGTAAACACCTGTATTGAACAAACGCTTGTGATGTAATAATATGAGATATTTTCTTCACTTTTGTCTATGAAACATGAGATGTTTTATTTGCTTTACCACAAACCAATAAACTAAGATCCCTGGTTGTCATTGTAACTTAAGCATGTATATGAAGACATACAGGTGGATCATGCCTTAAGTGATAACCAAAATAGTCTGTAGTATATGGATATAGAAGGGAAACCTTATCCTGGTGACACTACGGAGGCGACCCGCTTTGTAAATAGTTACAAGTGTTGTGACGTGCAACAGATGGTCTGATCC
The DNA here is from genome assembly GCF_009727055.1 of Benincasa hispida. NCBI lineage: Eukaryota > Viridiplantae > Streptophyta > Magnoliopsida > Cucurbitales > Cucurbitaceae > Benincasa > Benincasa hispida. The sequence goes on along the minus strand of NC_052354.1, from coordinate 36,647,931 downwards.
CGATCATTCAAGTGGAGACATACAAGTGGGGGTGTCCTATACAAAGGAGTTTGTATAAGACCGGACCACGAAGTGTATAGTCTCGTTATATAACGTCGTCATGACAGAGACTTCACTTCACTAGGATGACCATAGGTAACATGACCTTAATCCTAAGTGAGTTGGGAACTCTTGCCATTGAAGGCGGTCCTTTGATTTGTATGGGTGCGAATGGCCAGGTTTCCGATTCAAACCTACCATTTTGGGGATTCGTCTAATTGGGGAGCTGGGAACTCAGCTACACAAGATGGAATTCACTCCTTCCCCGAAGTAGGGGTAAGTAGATAGATTGCTCTCTTAAGGGCTGATTCCGGGGCTTGAACGATGTGGCGCCACATACCTTCTCATGGACCGAGAGGTGTCCACTCATAGTAGGACTATGAGATATTATTCATTAGGGGGATCAATTGGTACTTAAGAAGTTAGATGTAACTACAAGGGCAAAACGATAAATTGGCCCAGTTGTTTTTACAAGCATCTGTGAAGAGTTATCGTACTATTGACTGGTTATATCTGATGGACACAGAAATATATTTGTGGTGAAAAGAGTGCAGTTGTCGGTCTTTAATGGAGTGCCCAGCAGTTAACGAATGGTGGATTTCATGACTAAAGAGTTTAGTCAGCTATTCACGTACCGTTTGAGCTTCAAGCTACAAGTCCATAAGGTCCCCTTGGTAGCCCAATGGATTCAAGTTGAGAATCAGTTTTTAGGTCAGTTTGAAGTGTTCAAATTGACAAGAGGGAGTTTGATTATTTATGATATGATTAAACTGGTTCAATTATATATGATATAGTTGACATGATGTATGAGATACATTAATTGGAGAAAATGAATATAAATATGATTTATATCAAGTAAAGAAGAAAGGGACTATGGTTTAAATGTCGTATATGACGTGATATTAAAACTATAGGTTATAAATATAATATGATAAGTTAGTTATTATATTTATTTATAATTAAACAATTATGAGATAATTGTTGGTGGTTTTCTCCTTAACCGTGCGTGAAAGTGGGAGGTTTTATTCAGTTTTCATAACTGAAGGATAAAATGAAAAATGTTTTCATTTTAGAAAAAGAATCGCATAATCGCTTCATAAGAGTACACTGTCTATCATTTAGCTCACGAGAGACTACACGACAACTCAAAGTGTTTGTCTAAACGATCGTGTACACGCACATCTGTCTAAACGATCGTGTTGTTTTACTAAGCGATCATGCGCCTGAGCGAGATTTACTAAACGATCGTGTAAACGATCAACCTGATTACCTAAACGATCGTGTACCTTTTTCTAAATGATCAAGCACAAGTCTATACGATAGACACAAACCTCTCCCACTTTCTTGGTCATTGAGAGCGATCGTTGTTTCCTCCTTCCCATTACCAAATCCAACAGAGCCCACACCTCCTGGATTCTCACTCCGAGAATACCAAGGTTACTGAGTGGTGGTGTCCAAGTTGTTGTTGGTTCATGGAGAAGATTGTTCATGTGGGAAGCGACAGCGAAAGATTTGGGTAGACGATCGGGTTGGCTTGCTAAGCGACAGCGAGAGGTGCTGATCTAAGGTTTCATAAGAGCGAGAGAAAGGCAAAAGAAAAGTTTTTCAAAGGTATGTCTCTCGTTCCTTTTGTGTTTAATTTCGAAAGCATGCCATAATTTCTTCTGAATTGCATAACTCGTTTGTATGTGTGTGAATGCTTGTAATTCTGTCACAATAAATTTGGAACGATCTTGCTTCCGCTTATAGGTTCTCTTTGATAAGAGTTCCTTCAATTAGTATCAGAGCCAAGTTATGATATTCCAAATCCATTGATGTATAGAATAGCATTTACATTCTTGGTAGGTGAAGCATGTCTGCATTCTGTTTAAGTGTTAAATAGTTTTGTGGATGTGGATTAATGGAGTTTTCTGGAATGGTTGCCTCTGGTTATTGAGTTCTTTTACATTAAAAGTTAATTGTAAGGGCCCCTATGTTTTTTTGGGCATATTAACTTGCTATCAAGTCTGTAATTCAAATAGTTTGAGTCAATGTGAGTCGCTCGTGATTGTTGAGTATGGGATACTCGGCAGCAAGGTGAATGCGTGCGCACTAAACGATCGTGTAGCTCAGCAAGTTTCATCTCTTAGTCACTGACTACACAATCGTTTAGTAAAAGTTACTTATGCGTCTGCTCTATGATCGTCTAGACGATCGTGCTTCACAGCAACATAGTCGTCTAAACGATCGTTTAGACTTGCGTGTTTAATGTTAATGCGCTAAACGATTGAGTGCCTCATGCTTCGTTTCATTGTAAATGGTACTCGATCATAGCTAAGCGATCGTGGATACTCGACTAGTTTACTAAACGATCAAGAAGGCTTCGCCCGGGCGATTCAAGACCTGGTTCGCTTGTGAACCAGTTTGCTCGATGGTGTTATGTAATAGATAGAATTTTAATTTTCGTTTTTTAGGCTAATCATCTCGGTCCATTAGTCTTTGGTGAATATACATGGGATGTATGTTTGATTATATATTATATGGTATGCCATATAGTTGAAATCCCACCTTAGGTTATGCATTGATCATGCATCATCTCTATATTGTAAGTGTTATGATATAATAGTTTGTATGACTTAAATTACATAAGAGCATGCTCATGCATCATATAATATAAGAGTTATATTTATGCATGCATTAAGCATAGATATGCATCATCTTTATGTTATAAGTGTTATAGTATAAGGGTGTATATAAGCATGTTTGCTTAGTTCATTACCAAGTATATAAGCGTTATATATAGTAATGAATGGACATTGCATGAAGCATGACACATAGGTTAAATCTATAAAAGTTATAAATACCTAGTTGTGCATGGCAATGTGAATAGGTTTTGGTTGTTTCTTTTATAAGTGTTATAAGGGAAATTAGAACTAAAATCAATAAGAAAGACATGCATGCGAACTTAGGCTTGAATCATGGTTTTAAAAGAGTTCTAAAATTTGGTAGAGATGGACCTAAGATCACGGTTCTAATGAGATTAGCAACCTAAGATTTAATTTTTTAATTAGTTTAATAGGATTAAATTGACTAATAAAACATTAAATATGTAGCAAATCTATCTATAAGGAACCTTTTGTCTAAAGCGGGTTCTATCTAGGCTGGGGTATTTAAGCTGACAAAAATAGAACACCCCTACCTGGAAACCTACCTGGAAAGGTGAATTAGATAGATTTGATGCATGAATGAAAATTTGAGGATAGTCCATTAAAGAGTTTAATGGGACTACTTGAACACTTGTTTAATTTCAAAGACAAGAGTTGTTTTTTAGCAAATTAAACTGACTTAGATAAAATCAGTAGTCGGGTGGTCTAAGTTAATGAACCCCTAGGTAGAACATTCAGTGGGAGGTACTTGGGGTATATGATAATTTATTTAAACCACTTCGTGTTTCTTCCTTTATGTTCACACCATAAGATCTATCCTCACCCTCGTGGCACCTTGAGAATGTCTCCCTAAAGGATGGTGTTTGGGTAGGTCAATACCAAGGTGATTGGAGAGAATGTTCATAGTAAGTGGGAGCGGGAACATGCGATAGCATATCCCACGGTCTCTCTCATTAGGTTAGATAATGTTTTTGCGCATCGCTTCGAGGCACCCTGGGAGTGCCCCTTTATAGGATGGCAGTTTTGCACGACTCTTTATCTGATCTCCTATATAGGATAAGGTCACTTTAGTTTCTTGTCCTAATTTACTTTTTTCCTATGGTGGGTGCATTAGAGCAGGACTCTAAGGCCGAAAATGAGGGGTTACACTTACGCGGAATTGTTAAAGGTTAACAATTATGGACCGAAAATGGTGAATGTTACGGTCAGTTACAAGAGTGGTTTCTACCTAATGGTTGAGAGTGTCTCATCCTAGTGAAGGTGCATCTGATCACCCCACCAGTGATGTTTGTCCTACCTCTTTAGGGCATCATTGCGAAATAGATGTCTTTTCATTTAGGGTACATGGAAACTATTTTACTAAAACTAAAATTGGTGTTAAAAGTGGTATTGCATAGACTCATTAAGTTTGTTCATTTTTCAGCAACGTAAATATGGCTACAACAACATTAACTCTTTTAAGTGCCGACGAATTGACTGGCGAGAACTACGCTAGTTGGAAACACACAATCACAATAATTTTGATCATCGATAATTTACGGTTCGTCCTTACGAGGAGTGTCCTCCTATTCCACCTCAGAACACCACTTGAAATGTTCAGAAGGCTTATGAGCATTGGACACGGGCGAACGAGAAGGTTCGAGCTTACATCTTGACCAGTCTTAACGACATTTTGGCCAAGAAGCATGAGCCTATGGTCTCAACGGATGAGATCATGGAGTCCCTACGGAGAATGTTCGGACAACCGTCTGGACAGCTCAAGCATGAAGCTCTGAAATGCATCTTCAGCTCCAAAATGGAGGAAGGCACCTATGTTCATGAACATGTGTTGAATATGATGGTCCACTTCAATATGGCGGAAATGAATGGGTCACGCATCGATGAAGGCAGCCAGGTTAGCATCATATTATATATGGTTTATATATTGTATATGATGCAATATTAAAACTATAGGTTATAAATATGATATGATAAGTTGGTTATCATATTTATTTATAATTATTAATTATTTGATAATTAATTCCCGTTTTCTCTCTAACCACCTTTAGTAGGAAGTTAATTAGTTTTTGTGCTTTTTGGAGTAAAATAAAAATATGATTTTATGATTCCAATAGATAAGCATTAATGTTTTTTAGAGACTACACAATTTGCTTGAGAGTCTATGCGATAGACACTTAGACTAAATGATCAAGAACTTGTCTATGCGATAGAGTTGTCTTCCTCAATCGTTTTCCTCCTCCAACTCCAAAACACCTTCCTAACCAAAATAGCCAGAGCCCACCATGTTGGTATTTGTGCCTTGAAGTCTCATGTCCAGTAGTTTGTAAACAACTTTGTACGAACACATGTGATGTATAATATAAATGATTTTTACTTCACTACTTGATTTTGCACATTTAGATTTTACCACAAACCAATAAACTTAATATCCCTGGTTATCTGTATGTAACTTAAGCATGTATGTGGTGACATATAAGTGGATCATGTCTTAAGTAATAACCAAAATGGTCTATAGTATATGGATATAGGAGGGAAATCTTATCCTTGTAACGCTATGGATGCGGCTCGCTTTGTGGAATGGTCACAAATGTTGTGACTTGTCACAGATGGTCTGATCCTGATCATTCGTGTAGGGGACATGCAAGCGTGGACATCCTATACAAAGAGTTTGTATAAGACCTGACCACAAAGTGTTAACGTCTCGTTATATAACACCATTCATAACTGAGACTTCACTTCACTAAGATGACCATAGGTAACATGACCCCAATCCTGAGTGAGTTGGGAACTTCTACCATTGAGGGCGGTCATTTGATTTGCATGGGTGCGAGTGGCCAGAACGCCGACTCAAACCTACCATTTTAGAGATTTTTCTGATTTAGGAGCTGGGAACTCAGCTACACAAGATGGAATTCACTCCTTCCCCGAGGTAGGGGTAAAATTAATATTTGATATTAATTTATAAGTTATTGAAGAATAAGATCACATTCATTGGAGGTTATTAAAGGAAATGGAAGGCGCTTCTTCGTTCTAAATAACGGATGAGTGCAATTAAATACAGACGGTGTGTTGATCTCGGTGTGCACG
>NC_052354.1:36468953-36641371 GCF_009727055.1 Benincasa hispida | reverse complement strand
ATATTGTGAAAAATATAGTGTCATCGTTTAGAAAATCAGTGCCTATACGATAGTGACTACACGATCGCTTACATATACGATATTGTTAAGCGATCGCATACCGATTACACTGTCGCGCGCTATTATCTAAATGATTATTTACCTTTTTCCTAAGCGATCGTTTAGCTCCTGATATTTACTAAACGATCATACAGACGATCGCTTAGTTTTTCCTACGCGATCGTTTGGATGATCACTCTCCTTTTTCCTACACGATCGTTTATCTTTTCCTACACGATCGTTTACTTTTACTACATGATCGTATACTTCACCTAAACGATCAAGCATATTGTTTATGCGATAAACGACCGCATTTCCCACTTGCTTGATCGTTGTGTACAGTCTCTCTTCCTCCTTCCCTCTACTAAATCCGAACAAAGCCCACACTTTGGATTCTTACTCCAAGAATACTAATAGCTCTAAGTGGTGTTGTCTTCTCTGTTTCCTTCTATCCGAGTGGTGACTGTTCGAGGTAGATAGTTGGGCTTCAGACTCGCTATGAAAAAGAAATCTTCATCTGGTATGATTTCTTGATCCCTTTAGCATTATGAACGTATGTTTGAATGTATATGCGGTAATTCTGTCACAATGAATTAGAAAGATCCGCATCCGCTTGTAGGTACTCTTGAATAAGAGTTCCTTCAATTGGTATTAGGGCACCCGATTTTTTGATATTCTAATTCATTGCTGCAAAAGAATTGCAAATACGTTCTTGGTTGGTGCATTTCTACACTATTTAATCGTTAAATTGTTGTGGATGTACAAATTTATGGATGTTTTCGTGGATGTTAGCCTCGGTTTGATTTAATACTTTTACATTTGCAGTTGTTTGTAAAGGCCCCTACGTTTTTTGGGCATTAATAATCGTCATCGAGTATGTATTCAAAGTCTGTTTGAGTTTTGAGTCGTTCATGAAGAAGATCGGAGCAAGCGTTGCGGTTCTTCAAGGAAGGAGACAATCAAGGGTTGATCGCATCGTGTAGACGATGGAGTACGCGATCGCTGTTGATCGCGTCAGTTAAACGATGGGGTATACGATCAAGTGTTGATCGCATCATGCAGACGATGAGGTCCGCGATCGTTGTTGATCGCATCGTGCAACCGATGGGGTACGCGATCGCTGATGATCGCATTGTGTAGACAATCGGGTAAGTGATCAAGGGTTGATCGCATTATGTCGAAGATCGGTTACCCGATCACTGAGTATCGGGTCGTGTAGACGATGTGATGCTCGTGTATCGCTTAACGCGCGTGCGCACTGGACTATCGTTTTGGTCAGCAAGCTTCATTGAGTAACTGACTAAACGATCGCTTAGTAACGCAAGGTAAATCATTTACTTGCCACGTTAAGTGATCGCATAGACGATTGTTTTGGTCAGCAAGCTTCATCGCTTAGTAACTGACTAAACAATCGCTTAGTAACGCAAGGTAAATCGTTTATCTGACGTCGCGTTAAGTGATCGCATAGATGATCGTTTTGGTCAGCAAGCTTCATTGCATAGTAACTGACTAAACAATCACTTAGTAACGCAAGGTAAATCATTTACCTGTCACCGCATTGAGCGATTGCATAGACGATCAGGCTTCATTGCCTTGTTGTCTTCTACTTGATCGTTTAATTTTGCTCCTATCGTCTAGTTCACGCTGGACGATCGTCTACCTATGACATTTACTACACGATGGAGTCCTCCTGGCGATTCAAGATCCGGTTCGATTGTGAACTGGTTTGCTCGATAAAAATGTAATAGATAGGGTTATTTCATTCCGATTTTGTAAAGGCTCATCCCGGTCCATAATCCTTTATTATTACATGCGATGTATGTGTCTTCAATATGTTATATTGGTATGCACATATAGATAAATCCCACCTTAGGTCATACATATTCTCTTTATTATAAGTGTTATAAATTTAGAGAAGCATGTTTTAATTTACATAAATGCATGCTCATACATCATATAATATAAGGGTTATATTTATGTATGCTTTATTTATTTTTTTTTAACGTTATATTTATAAGCGTTATAAATAATTCATTATTTGGATGAGTGTTTTAGTTATTTATTTTATAAATGGTTATAAAATGAAATTAGAACCAAATAATTAGTAAAAGATTAATATGTAGCAAGTCTATCTATAGTAGACCTTTTTGTCGATGGCGGGTTCTGTTTAAGCTAGGGTATTAAGATGACGGCAACGGAACACCCCTACTTGGGAACCTACCTGGAAAGGTAATTTAGATAGATTTTATGCATGCAAACTAAGACCAGTCCATTAAAGAGTTTAATATGACTACTTGGGGTTTTTTTTTTTTTTTTTATTCAAAGACAAAAGTTGTTTTTGAACAAACTTTATAAATGACTTTGATCATAATCAATAGCCAGATTGTCTAGGTTAATAAACCCCTAGGTAGAACATTCAGTGGGAGGTCTTAGGGCATTTGATGCTGCATTTTCACCTTTCGCATTTCTCCCTCATAGTCCACACCGTGAGATCTACCCTCGACCTCAAGGCACCTTTGGCGTGTCCCCCCAACAGAGGTGTTTGGGTAGGTCCATATCAAGGTGGATGGAGAGAGTGTTCATAGTAAGTGGGAGCAAGAAGTGCGACAAACATATCCCTCGGTCTCCCTCGTTGGATTGAATAAAATTTTGCGCTTGCCTCGTGGCACCTTGGGTGTGTCCCCTATAGGATGGCTATTTTGCAGGTTCTTTTATTTGATCTCCTGTAAGAGGATAAGGTTACTTAGTCTCTTGTCCTAATATTTCTTTTCCCTACGATTAGTGCATTAGGGCTGGACTCTGGGGCCGAAAACGATGGGTTACACTTACACGGGATTGTTAAGGATTAATTATTCTGGACTGAACAAATGGTGGCTATTAGGTTTAGTTCCAAGAATTGGTTCTACCTAATGGTTGAGAATGTCTCATCCTAGTGAAGAGCCATCCGATCACCCCACTGGTGACGTTTTTCCTGCCTCATTGGGGCATCATTGCAAAATAGAAATCTTTTCACTTAGGGTACTTGAAATCTGTTTTGCTAAAAATTAATTGGTTAATTAAAATGTGGTTTTTGCAAAGTCTTATAAAAGGTTATTCATTTTTTTCCAGCAACGATTTTTTTTAATGGCATCAGCCACTCTCAATTTGCTTAGCACCGAAAAACTGAATGGCCAAAATTATTCAAGTTGGAAACATATGCTCATGACGATACTCATCATCGAGGATCTGAAGTTTGTCCTTATGGAGGAATGTCCTCCTATTCCACCTCAGAACGCTACTCGAAATGTTCGGACAACATACGAGCGTTGAACATGGGCAAATGATAAGGCCCGAGCCTATATTCTGGCTAGTCTTAGTGACGTCTTGGCCAAGAAACACTAGTCCAAGGTCTCAGCTCGTGACAATCGTCTGGACAACTCAAGCATGAGGCTCTGAAACACATCTTCAGCTCCAAAATGGAGGAAGGCACCTCTGTTCTTGAACACGTGCTGAATATGATGGTCATTTGATTTACATGGGTACGAGTGGCCAGAACGCCGACTCAAACCTACCATTTTGGGGATTTTTCTGATTTAGGAGCTGGGAACTCAGCTACACAAGATGGAATTCACTCCTTCCCCGAGGTAGGGGTAAGTAGATAGATAGCTCCCTTAAGGGTTGTTTCCGGGGATTGAACGATGTGGCGTCACATACCTTCTCTTGGCCCGAGAGGTGTTCACACATAGTTGGACTATGTTGTATTGTTCATTAGAGGGATCAGTGGTACTTAAGAAGGAAAATGTAATTATAGGGGCAAAACGGTAAATTGGCCTACTGTAATTACGAGCATCTGTGAAGGGTCATCGTACTGATGATTGGTTATATCCAATGGACATAGACATATATCTATAGCAAGAAGAGTTCAACTTTCGGTCTTTAGTGGAATGCCTGACAGTTAACGAATGGTAGATATCGTGACTAAAGAATTTAGTCAGCTATTCACGTACCCTTGGAGCTTCGAGCCATAGGTCCATAAGGTCCCCTTGGTAGCTTGGATACAAGATGAGAGTCAGTTTTTGGGTCAATTTGAAATGTTCAAATTGACAAGAGGGAGTTTGATTATATATGATATAATTGAACGAGTTAATTAAATATGATATAGTTAACTTTATGTATGAGATACATTAATTTGGAGGAAATTGGATATAAATATAATTTCTATCTAGTAGAGAAAAAAATATTATAATTAATATTTGATATTAATTTATAAGTTATGAATGTGATAAGATCACATTCATTGGATGTTATAAAGGAAATGGGAAGGCACCTCTTCATTCTAAATAACGGATGAGTGCATTTAAATAGCAGACGGTGTGTTGATCTCGGTGTGCGCAGATATTGTGAAAAAGATAGTGTCATCGTTTAGAAAATCAGTGTCTATACGATAGTGACTGCACGATCTCTTACATATACGATATTGTTAAGCGATCGCATACCAATTACACCGTTACGCACTATTATCTAAACGATCGTTTACCTATTTCCTAAGCGATCATTTAGCTCCCGATATTTACTAAACGATAGTATAGACAATCGCTTAGTTTTTCCTACGTGATCATTTGGACGATCACTCACCTTTTTTCCTACACAATCGTTTAGACGATCATTTACCTTTTCCTACACGATCGTATAGACGATCGTTTACTTTTACTACACGATCGTATACTTCACCTAAACGATCAAGCATATTGTCTATGCGATAGACGACCACATCTCCCACTTGTTTGATCATAGTGTACGGTCTCTCTTCCTTCTTCCCTCTACAAAATCTAAACAAAGCCCACACTTTGGATTCTCACTCCAAGAATACTGAGGGCTCTAAGTGGTGTTGTCTTCTCCATTTCCTCCTATCCAAGTGGTGACTGTTCGAGGTAGATGGTTGGGCTTCAGACTCGCTGTGAAGAAGAAATCTTCATCTGATATGATTTCTTGATCCCTTTAGCATTATGAAAGTATGTTTGAATGTATATGTGGTAATTCTGTCACAATGAATTGGAAAGATCCGCTTCCGCTCGTAGGTACTCTTGAATAAGAGTTCTTTCACACCACTCACGAGTCTCACACTGAGAATACCAAGGTAACTAAGTGGTAGTGTCCTCTACCTTTTGGTTCGAGTTGCATTGTTGTTTGCTGTTGTTCATTTGGAGTGTTCATGACTTGTTCGACGCGTTCATGAATGAGTTAGTTTGAGGGATTTACTTGAAGAAGAGTTCTTCAAAGGTATAATCTCTAAACTCTTGTTAATTATTCAAAGGCATGTTGTAATTTATGTTTTATGCATAATCTATTTATTTTACTGTAAATGTATGCATTCAATCGAAATAGGATTTTGATGATCCGCTTCCGTTCATAGGTTCTCTGTAAAACGAGTTCCTTTAGTTTACACATGTATAAGCATTTATATATATAATTTTCTAATATAATCCTAACAGATGTTCTAAATCAATTCACTTAAAACATTTATAAGTTTGATTGAAAAAATTAAATGTTTTGCATTATATTTTTCAAATTAAATATGAATGAATGTGTAAATTGATAAACTTATGGAAGTTCAAGGTTTAAGGGTGTGTTTGGAATACATTTTCAAGTATTTAATTTAAAAAATAAGTCATTTTGAATGAAATTAGAGTATTTGGCAACCACTCGAAATAGCTTTTCAAGTGTATTTTAATAAGTTTTTATTAAAAGTGTTTAATTAAAAGTGAGTTTTTTGAAAAATACTTTTTTCTCAAGTCAATCCAAATGATCTTTAAATTGGTACAAATATTAGTTTGGCATTTAAATTGATACAATCCCTAAAGTTTAAGGTTTAAACTGATACAATTATTATTTTAAGGTTTAAATTGGTACCGCCTCCAAAATTCAAAGGCCAATCCAAGTTCAACTCAAGCCTGATCCATGTCCAACCAGAGGTCAACAGTTCACCAGCCTAACCTTATCTAGCCTTTTCATAAATTAGATTAGAAATAAATCTATCTTTTTTAATTAGGTTAACCCATGCGCCAGCCCATTTGAGTTATATGTGGATCGGCCTGTCTGACTAATCCAATTAATCCAATATAACAATATATATATTATATATAATTATTAATACTAGCTAATAAATAGTAATAATTCTACAAATAAAAAAATAAATTCAACAACCAACTAATTTTCATCTATAGATGCATGTGGATTACAAAAATAAATGAGAGAAGAAATAAATGCAATGGTGCAACAGGTTGGAAAGTGAAAATCATTAAAGAATCACCATGTTCTTGTCCCACATAGAAAAATTTGAAAGATGGGGTTGTCTACTTTATAAATAAGTCCTTAAGGTTATTTTTAAATTTAAAATAAAAATTAATAATTTATTTGAAATGGCCAATTTGAATCGGATCCAAAAAGCTAATCCAAATCCAATCCCATTCAATTGGAATAATCAGGTAACTAGCAATAATTACACTATCATTTGGAAAAATAGCAGAAGACGGAGTAACTTTGAATTATAGCAAAATGCCTGAAGATCACGTGAGTCAAACTTTTGGAAATCCTAAAATGCCCTTATCGTCTCTTTTAGTTGCAGTGTAATTAATTCGACATATGTATTAATGATAACATAATTATTTCGACATATATATTAATGATACTGTAATTAATTCCTCAACTATATATTTCGCCAGACTTTTAATGCCAACTAACTTGATTATTTCAAGCGGGTTGTCCTCCTTCAATCTTGTTATTTTAACATTTGTGATGAATTTATGTATCAAATTTAATACTTATTTTGAATTTTCAAATATTCTACAACAACTAATTTTAAAATCTTGATTTGAAATTTAAATGATCATATATATTAATTATCCCAACTAAAATTATTGTTTTTATTATACTTTCTACTAAACTTAATCAAGATTCACAGTTTTAAAATACGTTTGAATATTATATCTATTATCCTTTTTTTCAAACATAAAATATTAGAATACAAAACATAGCCCTAGCTTTCTTCATCCTCTTCACGTTTCCTTCTTATGGTTGTTAAACGATTAAGAATTTTGTTCAATGATAAGTGGGATGAAAATAACTTCTATCATGACTTCCGATTTATTGAAGTTCCTATTGCTTCAAATACATCTTTTAAACATCTTGTCGATCTAATCCAATCTAAAAATTTTCCAACTTCTGAATGTATTATTTCTCAATTAACAATGTATCGGGATAACTGCAGAAATCCTACTATGATTAGAATCATGGAAGACAAAGATATGTTATGGTTGTTATCTTTTGTTTCAGATTCCTCCTACAATGATGTTTGTGTTGTAGTTGAACATGTTTCATCTTGTCAATCAGATTCTGCAATTACATTTTATACTGGGTCCAACAATAATGAAAGAGATTCCTTGTGCAAAACCTCCGATAACTCATCTCATATCATTGACCTAGTAGATTTGGATTCGTGTGTTGTAGACACCACCATTAAGGAAGGTTCTATTTTTAACAGCAAGGATGCATTAAAGAAAGCTATATACTTGCTTGCTATTAAACATAGTTTTGAACTTAGGATTGCTCGCTTGAATCAAATGTCTCTTGAACTTTGTTGCAAAGACCCTTCTTGTAGTTGGTATCTAGTTCGTATGTTTATAAAAAAAGAGGATTATGGATTGTTCGTAAGTTTGCGATGTTCATATTGACATTGTTAAGGATGCTCATAGTCGGCCGACTTCGTGGATAGTATTTGAGTGTATGAAACCTTGTTTAAATATGAATTCCATGAATTCCATGGCGTCCGTATGATGTCATAAGTTTCATGAAAAGGCAACATGGGGTTAATGTAAGTTATGATAAAATGGAGAGGCCGTGAGCTTGCGTTATATTCAATTCGAGGTACTCTGGAGTCATCTCTAATGCTTTGATTCAAAAGAATCCAGGTGGGTTTGAATAACAGTTACAGTGTAATTAAATTTAATCATACATTTACTTATATAATGTAAAATGCAGTTATGACCTACGCTTACTCTTGTCAATAATTCTTTTTACTAGGAACTTATACAACACAAGAAGTAAATGATGATGATGTATTCAAGTACTATTTTATGGCTCTTGTTGCTTCAATCCATGCATGGGAGTATTGCTTTCCGATCATATTAGTTGATGGTGTGACTTTGAAGAACAAATTGTTTGTACTCTACTATCTGCGTGTACATTGGATGGTAACTCACAAATCGTCCCCCTTGCATTTTCTATTGTTGATTCAGAGAATGATGAATCATGGTGTTGGTTTTTTCGAAATTTAAAAGATGTTTTTGGTGAACGTAATGATCTTGTGATTATGTCTGATGGTCATAAGAGCATACCAAAGGGTATAAGTGTTGTGTACAATTCAGCCAAACATGGACTGTGTGCTTTTAACCTATTTGGGTATCTTAAAAAAACTTACCAATCAGCTCCAATTGAATAACCATTCCATATGTGTGCTAGGGCCTATACAACTCTTGACTATGAATATTACATGAGGTAGTTGGATGAAATATCCCCTTCAATTAGGCTTGAATTAGAAGATCTAGGCAAACATAAATGATGCAGGGCATTTTGTGTAAGAAAAAGATATATGTTGTGCGGTGGAATACAACTGCAAAATGATATGCGATGTCTTAATCACGCTACCAGATAATATATGTGATGCTACAAAATTCACTGTGGAATACCAAGCAATGCGTTCATGTAGTTTATGCGTGTCACAAGTTTTCTTGCGATGAAATCAAGTATAATTCCACCGCAAGTTTCTCAAAATGATCCGAGGTCGAACATGGGATTTACGATGCTAATGCGACAATGATGTGATATATGCGACCATAATCAAATTAAGATTATGAGGTGCTAAAGAGTAAAATGCGATGATAAATGAATAAACAGGTAAATAAATATGAAGTTGTGCAAAGTATGTGTAAGAAAATGCGATGGCAAGTCTTGTGGATAGAATCAGAATGAGAATGGGTTTGGGAAAACGAATATCGCAAGTTTGTATATCCTATTGAGGACGCAACTAAGGTTCCATCTTCCCTTGACTTACACCTCTCGGTGATCGCCTGCATCACCACATCTCTATGATGATCAGAGACAAACGTTTCCGAACGCAAGGTTGTTTCCATCTCTAGAAATACTTCTTACTTTAGTTAACGCATTCTATCAACCTTCTTTCAAGAGGCAGATTAGCTTCTTCACTTCTGCTCTCGCAGGTGAAGATGCCATTGAGCATGCGTTAAATAAACTTAACTGAATTCTTAACATGGATTGACTTACTTGCTCAATTCTTCCCCCACACCCTAGAGGTTTAGTTACTCATGGTGAGAGAAATAGAAGATGAATGCGATATGGTGAACAGAGAGATGAAGATGTACATGATAATGATATTAACTGGTAAAGATAAAGCGTTTGTTACAGAGATATGAATGAAAGACAGGAAATGAAAACAATCGATGAACGGAAAGTAAGAACAATTGAGAGCAGCGTGTCAATGTCTTGGCACGGATCCCGATTGGAGCTATTTGTTTGCCCACGTGATGGAGGAATGAGGTGGAGAACTTCCTTCTCAGGAGAGTTCTCAAGGGAAGAATGTCCCTTGCGTAGAACTTCTTTCCGTCTCTTTTTCAGTGTGTTTCTCCCTCACCAGTGCTAAGTGTTGATGTTGCTATTTATAGACTTTTAGCATATCTTGCGTCAGTGGTCTCGCTCTGAAAAGTTACTTTTTCCTGTCGAAGCTTAGTGGGAATGTCTGCTCTGCTTTACATTCAATTTGTCAGGTCGTACATCAGAAAATTTGTACGATTTCATAAATCCCCGAGAATGCGTTGCTTTTTTTGTCCACGAGCAATCGTCGCATGCGGTGATACCTGTTACCTGTAAAACAAAGATTTGGACATTCTTTTTGCCATTGCAATGCGGTCAGCGGGTGTGTTTCCGATGCTTTTACAATTTTTGCGTTTCTAAGCCAATTTTAATATGTTTGACGCAACTTTTCCTTCCTATTGCCGCATATTCTAAGTAAGATGATATAAATAACTTGTATTTCTACAAGTTATCATTATACCTTGATGACCACAAATATATCTAAAAGTATGAATTTATACCTTAAGGAAGCATGTGAATTACCTATTCTTGGCCTTCTTGAATTTATTCGGAGTTTGATTCAGTGATGGTTCTATGAACATTGCAGTAATTTTAGTTTTCAGCATTCAGAACTAACTTCATATGCAGAAGACATGCTTTGAACATCATTAAGCGATAGTAGATCGATGGATGTAACTCATTTCCATTTTAAATGATTGTTAATTAAAATATCATATGTATATGTCACTTATTTTAATTAGTTTAATATTTTCTATTATAGATATATCTTATTAACCAAAATGAGTTTAAAGTCCATGACAAAACCAAACAATTCCACGTGAACATCTTCAACTGCAATTGTTCGTGTCGTTGTTGGGATCTATACCTTATACAATGTCCCCATGCTTGCATTGCTTTGTCTCGTAGAAACCTTGGATTGGGGTCATACACTCATGACTTCTATCATGCTTCAAAGTTAATTTCATTATATAGCAAGAAAACATGATCGATTGGTAATGTGCAACAATTTTCAAGTCTTTGCAATTTGAATGATGACCCCATTCGTTCTCCTCGAGTCAAACGCCCGGCTGGAAGACCTGGGAAAAAGAGAATCCCATCATGCTTAGAGAATAGAAAAACAGTACGTTGTACTCATTGTGGTAGTATAAGTCATAATCGTAGGTCATGTAAAAATCCAATACCTTGTTGAGTTTGAGTTTTTAGTTGTTTTCTTTCTTTTACCTCATATTTTCGTTCTGAACATTTATGAATAGTTTTGTTTGTTTAAAGTACTTAAAAAATTTGTTATTTTCTTAATCGATGTTAATTTTTTCATCTATTATTACTATGTTTTATATGTTGTTCCTCATACTTTTGCAATATTTAGTTAGACTGTAATTATCACTATTTAACGTTTTCACATCTCTTTGTTACAACATAATCATATATAACAGTGTATAAAACGTTACTTTTTAAATGTGTATGACACTATAATTATCACTACTTTAAGATCTTTCAGTCCTGTCATGATCTTTGTGTTCCTACCTTAGGGAATGCTTAAATCATAACACTTTTCTTGTTTTTGGTTTCCACTCGAGGAATCTATGAATAGAGATTTTCTTTTCCTCAATGATTTATGTTTTTGCTCATTCATTCAATCATGATATGCCTTTTTCGAATGTATTTGTACATAATTTTGAACGACGTACAATGTTATAAAATATTGGCCACCATTCTAAACTATCTATAGTTATTTGTCAAATTAGATTGTTTAATTTAATTATCAGTTTTGACTGACTATTATTTATCAAATTCAAATTAACTTTTTATCAATATTTAGGAATGACTAGATATGTAAATAAAATTATAGACTTCAGTTCGCTTCATTTGTAGGATAATTAAAAGGAAGTAAAATAACAGGACCATAAAATGCATTAACTGTAATTAAAAAGTCATTTCAAACATAAATTAAGAGGTTGGTCTAAACAAAAAACATAGGTTTAGAAGTTCAAATTCTAGGAAACTTTAATCCAAAATGGTATATTCATCAGTGATCACACTCTTTTACGCCTGACTCAAGTAAAGGTCAAAGGATGGGTCATTCTCGTCAACATATTCTTTAGATTTTTTTTTGGCATATTGCCCTTCACTGCATCAATCCATATACCAGTAATTTATGCATTTGTAGCATCCTTCAATGGGGTTGATTTTGCAGCTCTACGTCGATCCATTTCCTCTCTTTGCTTCTCTAATTCTTCTATAGTCGTCCCCAACTATCAACAATAAATAATTAATTTAGTAAGTATAATATTGTTATTTATTTCAAGAGTAGCATTTATATACAATTACACTTTAATTATAAAAACTTATATGTCGTAAGATGATTTGTGTTGACTTCAAGTTTGGGTCAATCATATCCAACCTTCTTTTGACCTTTGATTTTCAACAAATAGAAATTATATGTTAGTAGGGTACAGAGTCTATAAGTTTAATACCGTGCTCTATTATACTTAACCTGTTTATTCTTGGGGTCTATCGAGGCTTGCACTCCAATCGACGAACAAAATCTACTTGTTGCATATGTTGATGGACTAACAATTGTCCAATCAATAGGTAAATTAAACTTTTTTTTATTAATTTTACGTTTTGTAACAAGTTTAACCATACAGTTTAAAAATAAAATCTTTTTATACCCTCATAACAGAGTTTCCCTTCTGGTGTTTCGACAACCTTTCATATACCTCCTACTCATCTATGACATTGTCGATTATATCGTCTGGATCTTCAGCAGGCTATTACATGTCATAAGCAGTACACAAGATATCATGTATTGTTAGGATTTAAACTATAAAATTCAGTTCATTGACATTTTATTACCTTGTAGCATGTGTTTACTTTCCGTTCTATTTTTTACTCTTCTGGTTCTTTCACTTTAGATTCCTGTGGTTGTTGGGTTACCATATTAGACAATATGTTTTTCCGTTCTCTATTCCCTGTTCTTCCACCTCCTTCATGCTCATCATCTCTCTTTGACTTTAATTTTTCAACGCCACAAGCCATATTAAGATTTGGATTGTCTTGATTGTCTCCTTTATCATCTTCCATAGTATCCAGTGTCTTTGTGAATTCAAATGCCACCTGTTTGTATGTAAGAATTATTCAACTTTTTGTATGGATTAAATAACTACATTGTAATTATAGAACGTACCATAAAGACTTCACCGGTATTTTGAGTATATGCATGCTCCTCCATTCTTTTCGTTTGTTCCAATATCAGGTTCATTTTATCCATCAATTCAATCATTTGTTGCCTCAGGGAGTCTTGGTTCTTCATTAGGACCTATTGATTTTCATTGATTGTTTGATTCGTCATCTCTTGATGTTTCTCCATCCTCTCTAGTTGCTCTGTAATATGTTTGGTGTTCATTGATTTGTGTAGGCTTTTATTAATTGTAAGGTCCACTACATGCGTTTTTGGTTTTTGGTTTTGAAGTTCCAACTAAACTTCTTGAACTACTTTTTTCTCTTCTTCAAGGAATGGCTCAGACCATGACGTTTTTCATTTCTTTTGGAGTGGCTAAGAGTGGACAAATTTCAAGCTACAAAACATAATGAAGAGACAAAAATTGTTAGTAAACATTTTATTACTTAGATTGTTATGCAATATATATGTAATTCAATGTTACCTCGAGTGAATCGAAAACCTTCTTCTTCAAGTCCTTTTATTTTGGTTGGCTATCAGCAGCCCAATTTATTATTCTTGGCATATTCATATTAACTCTCCTTGCAAAGCAGTTTTGTCCAGTACTAAGGGTAGGTATGACTTTGTATGCCTATGCTAGGATTGGGAATACAAATCCTCCTATTGTCAATCTTGTAGCACACTTAGCAGATATGGCATTATGCATCACATCAACCAGAAGGTCAAAGACCAACTTACCCCAAGGATAATTTCTAAAAAGTTCCTCTGTTGGGATTGGTGTCCTAATTCTCCTGGTGATCTCATAGTTTGTAAACATTGTTATTAATAAAATAAATGTTATTATATTTGCATTTACTCATATCCAATAAACTAAGATTTGTGGTTATTTAATGTAAACTTAAGCATGTATGTGAGACATACAAGTGGATCATGCCTTAAGTAATAACCTAAATGGTCTATAGTATAAGAATAAATGAGGGATACCTTATTCTGGTGACACTGCACTACGAATACGACCCGTTTTGTAGATATTTACAAGTGTTGTAAAGTGCTACAAATGGTCTGATCCTGACCATTCATGTGGAGACATACGAGTGGGGGTGTCCTATACAAAGAGTTTGTATAAGACCGAACCACGAGATGATTAGTCTCTTTATATAACGTCATTGATAATTGGGATTTACATTTCACTAAAATGACCATAGGTGACATGACTTTAATCTTGAGTGAGTTGGAAACTCCTGCCTATGAGGGCGGTCCTTTGATTAGTATGGGTGAGAGTGGCCAGATTGCTAACTCAACAAGCCTACCTTTTTGGGGATTCGACTGATTGGGGAGCTAGGAACTTAGTTACACAAGATGGAATTCACTTTTTCCCTGAAGTAGGGGTAAGTAGATAAATTACTCCCTTAAAGGTTGATTTCGGGTCTTGAACATAGTGGTCACACCCTCTCTTTGGAAGAGAGGACTCAGCCATAGTAGGACTATGACTTATTGTTCATTAAAGGAATCACTGGTACTTAAAGAGTTAGATGTAACTACAGAGACAAAATGGTAAATTGGCCCAACTGTACTTACGAGTGATTTGTGAAGGGTCATCGCACTGTTGATTGGTTATATGGACACAAAAATATATCTGTAGTGCGAAGAGTGTAATTGTCGGTCTTTAGTGGAGTGTCCGGTAGTTAACGAATGGTGGATCTCGTGACTAAAGAGTTTAGTAAGTTATTCACGTACCGTTGGAGCTTCAAGCTACAGGTCATGAGGTCCACTTGGTAGCTCAATGGATTCAAGTTGAGAATAAGATTTTGGGTTAGTTTGAAGTGTACAAATTAACAAGAGGAAGTTTAATTATATGTGATATAATTAAATAGTTCAAATATATGTGATATAATTGATTTAATGTATGAGATACATTAATTGGAGGAATTAATATAAATATGATTGATATTAAGTACCATAAAATAGAAAAAGAACTATGGTTTATGAAATATTAAAACTATAGGTTATAAATATAACATGAAAAATTGGTTATCATATTTATTTATAATAAATTAATTGTATGATAATTAATTCTTTTTCTCTAATAACCGATTTGAGTGGGAGGTTATTGAAAGTTTTATGGTAACCGTGAGATAAAAGGAAAATTATTTTCCAAAATTTAATAGTTGTTTCATTCGAAAAATTCTCACGTCAAAAAGCTATTAAGTAAAAATAGTTTTTACTAAGCGATAGCCATTGAGAGCATAAACGATCGTTTAGAGTTGACTATACAATCGTTGCTACACGATCGAGTAGCAAAGTCTATGCGATAGGCTTCATTTACTAAACGATCAAGTACTTCATCTATACGATAGACAGTGTTCTTATCTCTCACTTACTCGATCGCATACCTCCTGTCTTCCTCAATAGTGTTCTACATCCGTTCGTGAATCGAGTTGGAGTCAATTGGGTTTGAGGAGCATTCAGACGTTCGTGGAGGCTGTGTTTGTGTTCGTGTTGTTGGCTATTCCAATTGTTGCGTTTGAGTGCATTGTTAGACGCATTGGAGATTGATTGAGGGATACTTGAAGAATGGTTCTTCAAAGGTATGCATCCTTTATCCCTTGTATCATCTTATAGCATGTGTAATTTCTGATTATGCATAATCTATTTGTTTCCATTTAAGATTATAATCATTGTGTTCATTCAAATTGGAATTTAGAACGATCCACTTCCGCTACTCATGGAGATCTCTGTTTTGTAATTTCCTTCAATTGGTATCAGAGACAGGTTGTTCTCATATTCAAAATTCCATTTCTGTTTTGAACTTCTTTTACAGTTGTGGTGGGTTTTAAGTTTGTTCTGCAATGGGTTTAAGAGTTAAATGTGTTTGTGGATGTATTGATGGATGTTTACAGGATGATTGCCTCTATTTAAAGCTTTCTTTAAGTTTACAAAGTGTTAAATTGTAAGGGCTCCTATGTTTTTGGGCATAATTAACAAGCAATCGAGTCTGTATTCAAAGTGTTTGAAGTTGTTTGAGTCATTCGTGATGAAGTTTCGAAGCATGGAGATGCAGTTCTCATCGAGGAAGAAGACCAAAGGTTGGTCGTATCGTGTAGCCCAGGCTAAACGATTGTGTAGAAAAGTTCTGCCCGATCGTGTAGTATTTACTAAACGATCGTATAACTAATATTAAACGATGGGGTAAAGAGTTTACTCTATCGTGTAGCATTGGTTGCTCGTTCGCATGGACGCTTGAGGTAAACGATCGCGTAGAGTATTTGATGCTCGTCGTTTAATAGGCACGCACACTAAACGATTGTGTAGCTCAGCATGCTTTATCGCATAGTCACTGGCTACACGATCACCCAGTATACGATACCTGACGCTTGCTCAGCGATCGTTTAGACGATTATGCTTCACTGCAGCTGTTGTCTACTTGATCATTTAAGGCTTGCGTTGCATGATGCGCGTTGCACGATCGCGTGATCTTTATACTTCATTGCATAGTCAAAGGTACACGATCGTTGCTAAACGATTGTTTATGCTCATACAGTGACGCTAGACGATCACAAGGATTTGTTACACAATCAAGGAGACACGATCTTCACGCGAACGGTTCAAGACCCAGTTCCCCTATTTGAACTGATAGACTCGTTGCTATTTGTAATAGTTAGCTTTATTCTTAAGAATTTTAGGCTAATTATCCCGGTTCATCAACTTTTACTTAATATAAATGAGATGTATGTTTGTTCATATGTCATAGTGTATGACATATAGTTTTTAAAACCCACCTTAGGTTATGCATTTTATTCATGCATTATATACTATAAGTGTTATAATATAGTAATTGGCATGATGAAATTACAAGAAAGCATGCTCGTGCATCATGAAATATAAGAGTTATATTTATGCATTCATTAAGCATATTCATGCATCATTAAGCATATTATAAGAGTTATAGTATAAGGGTGTATGAGAGCATGTATGCTTGGTTCATTGCTTTGTTATATAAGTGTTATATATCAGTAGTAATGAATGAGCAATGCATGGAGCATGACACTTAGGTTTATTTATAAGAGTTATGAATGCCTTGTATGTGTTGCTTTGTATTGTGGATGGTTTTAGTTGTTTCCTGTTATAAGTGTTATAATAGAAATTAGAACTAAAATCAATAAGAAAGAGTTGCATGTGAACTTAGATGAACTCATGTTTTAAAAGGGTTTTAAAATTTGATTGAGATAGACCTAAGTTCATGATTTTAATGAGATTAGATACCTAAGTTTAATCTTTTAAATCAGTTTAATAGGATTAAATTGATTTCCATAAAAGATTAAATTTGTACTAAATCTATCTAAAAGAGACCTTTTGTCTAAGGCTGGTTCTGTCAAGGCTAGGGTATTTAAGTTGATGGAAATGGAACACCCCTACCTGAAAACCTACCTGGAAAGGTGAATTAGATAGATTTACTGTAAGCATGCAACAGTTGATCAAAGACTTCATTAAAGAGTTTAATAAATGATGATCAAAAGTTGTTAAACTTTTCAAAGTAAGCATTACTTTTAGGCAAACCTAAAAAGTCACTTAGTTAAAATCCTTAGCCGTGTTTTTTCTAAGTAAACTAAACCCTAGGTTATAAAATACTCAGTGGGAGGAAAAGATATATATGATATGTCAATTCCACTCACGTTTCTCCCTTAATGTTCACACCGTGAGATTCATGTTTGGTCTCGTGGTGCCTTGGGAGCATCCCTCTTTGGATGGTATTTGTATGAGTCAATATCAAGGTGGACGAATAGAGTATTTATAGTAAGTGGGTGAAGGATGTGTGTCAACATGTCCTACGGTCTCCTTCATTGGTTTGCACTGTGAGATCTTCTTGCACGACCTCATGGTGCCCTGGAAGCGTCCTCCTTTGGATGGTTTGTGCAGTTGGTCAATATCAAGATGAAATCCAGAAATGGATATGGTCGATTTAGTTTTTGCCCCAATCGGATTTTTTCTCTTCGGGTTGGCTGCTTGGGGCAGAACTCTAGGATCTAAAATAAAAGGTCACACTTACGGGAAATTATTAAGCAAGTTAATGATTTCTTGATCAAATCAATGATGGTTAGTTGTTATAGGAACAAAAGTTGTTTTGGTATTAATGACTGGTTGAGAGTGTCTTAATACAGAGGAGGGATAAATTGACTACCCTTCGGTGGCTTTGTCCTAAACCATTGAAACGTCATTGCAAACTAGATGTCATACGGGATTCATTTAGTTTTTGCTAAACCAAATTGGATTTTGTTTTCAAGAGTATTTGCTAAAGTCTAATGTAGATCAATGTGTTTGTTTTTCAGCAACATGTATGATTTTTCGTTAATTGTCTCTTTTAATTTGACCGATTACATACATTTGAAAGAGTCTCTTAAAACATATTTTGTGGTAAACGACCTCAAGTTTGTCATGGTTGAGGAGTGTCCTCGAGTCTCGACCCTTGATGCACCGTGAAATGTTCATAATGCATATGAAGTGTGGATGAAGGCTAATTCGTTGGCCTGACTTCACATTTTGGCTAGCATACCTGATGCTTGGCCAAAAGGGTTGAGAACATGGTCATTGCACGTAAGATCATGGACTCATTGCAAGAATTGTTTGAACGTTAGTTCTCACTTTTTGAGCAAAAAGGGATGGATGACAAAGAAACCAGTAGTGTCAATTCTCAAGATAATCTTCAGTCTTTCTTGAATGTCAAAAGACTAAAAAAGAAAGCAATTGTTGCTAACTCTATAAAAGTTCATCGACGAGAAGTGTTCTCTGAAATGGAACTTGGAGTTTATTTAGGTTCTGGTAATGATCCCACTACTCTCCAGAAGAGAAAGAAGTCTAAAGACAGTAAATGTGATTTATTTGTCTTGGAGACGTGTTTGGTAGAGAATGATGATTCTGCCAGGATACTTGATTTATTTGCTACTAATCATGTAAGTTTTTCCTACCAAGGATTTAGTTCCTAGAAACCGTTGGAAGATGGAGAGTTGACTCTTCGAGTCAGTACTGATGAGGTTGTTTCAGCTATTGCTGTAGGTAGGCTGAAGTTGGACAAGAAACGTTATCTATTACTGGATAATGTTTATGTACTTCCTCATATCAAGAGGAATTTAATCTCGATTTCTTGTCTGATTGAACAAGTTTATACTGTCTCCTTTTCTGAGAATAAAGTATTTATCTTCATGAATGGTATGGACATTAGTTTTTGTTCAATGGAAAATAACTTATATGTACTAAGGCCGTTAGTCATAAAAGTCTTGCTTAATACTGAAATGTTCAGAATAGCAA
Organism: Benincasa hispida; assembly: GCF_009727055.1. Classification (NCBI taxonomy): domain Eukaryota; kingdom Viridiplantae; phylum Streptophyta; class Magnoliopsida; order Cucurbitales; family Cucurbitaceae; genus Benincasa; species Benincasa hispida. The sequence goes on along the minus strand of NC_052354.1, from coordinate 36,622,203 downwards.
CAACTGTAAAAAGACCAAAGGTTTCTCCTAAAAAAAAGGTCCATCTTTGGCATCTAAGGTTAGGTCACATCAACCTCAATAGAATTGAGAAGTTGGTGAAATGTGGACTTCTAAAAGGTTTAGAAGAAAACTCATTACCGGTATGTGAATCATGCCTTGAAGGTAAAATAACCAAACGACCTCTTACTGGAAAAGGTTATAGAGCCAAGGAAACATTAGAGCTTATACATTCAGACCTTTGTGGTCTGATGAGTGTAAAAGCTCGAGATGGGTATGAATATTTCATCTATTTCATAGATGATTATTCAAGATATGGGTATCTATACCTAATGCAATATAAGTCTGACGCCCTTGAAAAGTTCAAGAAGTATAAGGGAAGTTAAAATCTTGTTAGATAAGAAGATAAAAACACTATGATCTGATCGTGGTGGAGAGTATATGGACCTCGAATTCTAGAACTATATGATAGAACATGGAATTAGGTCCTAACTCTCGGCCCCAGGTACACCTCAACAGAATGGTGTATCAGAAAGGAGAAACAAAACCTTGTTGGACATGGTTCGGTCTATGATGAGTTATACTCATCTTTCAGACTCGTTTTGGGGACTTGCAGTGGAGGCTGCATGTTATATTTTGAATAACATTCCTTCAAAGAGTATTTCTGAAACACCTTTTGAGCTATGGAGAGGCCATAAAGGTAGTTTACGTCACTTCAGGATTTGGAGATGTCTGGCCCACATGCTAGTGGCTAACCCTAAAAAGTTGGAACCACGTTTGAAAGTTTGTCTCTTTGTAGGCTACCCCAAGGAAACGAGGGGTGGATACTTCTATGATCCGAGTGAGAATAAGATGTTTGTGTCAACGAATGCTATCTTCTTGGAAGAAGACCACCATCAAGATATGTTTGGTGTCTACATATACAATATCCTATTTCGGCAGAAGGAAACTCTTTAAGATATATAACTAGGCCATTTTTAGTTGGTCACTATCAGAACCACCCTTGCTAACCTTAAAGCTTAGATTGACAAACCTTCTCACAACTGTCTTTTCTCCCTCAAAATATAAATCTCTAATATGACCATCCCCTTTAATCTTCTCCCTATCTATGTTAGGCAAAGGTCCACAATTTAGGCCTGTAATTAGAGCAAATTCTCTAAGGTCAAATTTTAACACCCTACCTCCTATGAAGAAGTTTAATTGTGAGGAAGATCTAGGCTTGCATTGTCTCTTAATCAAGTACACCAACATTTGGGAAGACTGGTTTGTTATAGAGAAGTCAAGGAAGTGACCAAATGGAGTTTCCTTAAACTTTTCTAGAAGGGGTAGGTCCTACAAGTCTCTCCTTGAGTACCTCAATTACCTCTAATTTTTCTAGTAGGTTTCTCTATACGGGTTCATCCCACTTTGATTTTGGCATTTAATACAATGCATCCTAAAAAAACCCGTAATAAACACTTGTTATAAAATTATAACGTTATTATATTATATTAGAGGTTTGATAAATATATCATTCAACAGAACATTGGTTTTATTACAGGAATGTGCTAATCTGATAGATTAATTGAGGTGTAATTATATTGTTTTCATCATAAAACATACAACAGTATTATATTATCCTTCCTTATATTTTATCATAACTAACGTATCAAAACACGACTTAAATTTATATTCATCTAGCCAGTCACATTACATCATTAAGGTATAATTATATTGTTTTCATCATAAAACATACAACGGTACTATGTTAGTTATAATAAAAAAATATTGTATATAGTACAAACCTCACTACTTTCTTCATCTATAATAACTTTTCGAGCTTCCTATTTTTTCTTATTTCCTTTTTCATTCCCCTTCTTAATGATTGCCTTTAAGGATTAACATTAGAATTTTATATACATCAAACTATTTTATGGATTAACTTGAGAAACATTACCTTTTTTTATTTGTTTTCTTCAATGGTGGAGTCTTCTGGCTGTGATGTTACTTCTTCGTTGCTATTTGGTGGTCCTTTAACCTCCTCATTGCTATCATTTTCAACGTATTCTTATGTGTGTTTTTGATTTTCTGTTTCCTCCATTGTCTCATCCAGTGTTAGTTTCATATTAGAATGATTCAATTTGAACATAATTCGGCCTAATTCTATTATTTCATACCTTTTTCTCTTCAATATCTTCTTCATGTTTGTCGATGTCACTTAATCTTGTCTTTCTTTTACCCTTTATTGGCACTTTTACATTCTGTAAAAAAACAACAAACACATGATTTCAAGGCATCTATTTAATAATTGTTATATGAAGAAGTATGAAACGTCAGTTACCTTTAAATTTATTTTTGTCCTTTTAGGTGTTTCACTTACATCAAGGATCGTTCCACTCTATTCTCTTTTCTTAGATTGTCGTTTCTGACTATTTCTTTCAACTGGAAGACTTTCCATTGTGTTATTTGGTATCTGTATCAATGCAAACAATCAATTAATAGTTCTATTTATACAACTTACAACTAAATAATTACACTTTGATTATATAAAATTGCTTCTATAATCTATCGCATGCAATATTCATAAAACAACCTTCTTATTGAAAATACAAATGTACCTCCTCGTCACTACTTAAAGAGTGGACTGATCCAATTTTCTTTGGCTTTCTTCCAATTATCCCGACAGCACGCAATCGGTCACTACTTATCTTCTCTTTTACTATCCCTTTTAATAATAAAAAAAAACAAGATATTGTTCTTAAAATGGGTACATATTTTCGGTTGGTGATCCCTTAAAAATTGGTATGAATCTTAGTTTTCTAAAAAAAAAAAAAAACAAATATTAGATATTTTGAATATAAAAATCTCGCATGGGTACAGAAGAGCATGTATGTGAACCTTTGTTTTAGTATGGAAGATTTCAAGAATAAAGAGTATCCGGCCGGAGCACCTCCTATCGACGGGTGGAGCGTGGACGGCAGCACGGTTTTGATTGCTTGAAGAACGGTCGTCGACCTCCTATGGAGCAGAAGTTCGAAGATGGAAGGGTTGGGAAGAGGAAATGTTAGAATGGGGAAGAGGAAAAGTTACGTGGGAAGAGAAAATGATGATTTAAACAGTGTAGGGTTAGATTTTTAGAAGATAAATTTGCAGTGATTTTAAAAGCATAATGGTACTTTTGGGTGAGAATAATTATATTGTATCTAGTCTTTTTTCTTATTAAGCATTGTAACTATGTGGTAGGGATAGTTTCGACTTTTAATATCTTGATTTATTTATTTTTTATTCCGACTACCTATTTTTACAAATGGAAAGTATGTTTGCTAATTTTTCAAATGGAAAGTTAAATTATGCTAGTTTTCTTGTTACCCCAATCCAATTTTGGTACATCGAGTAAGGTCCATGGATTAAGTTATGGATGTTTAAGAGGTTGGGCTAATCCAAGCCCGACTAGATCCGTGCTTGAGGCCTAAGGCTTGAAATCTTTTTTTCTTCCCTATAAAATTTTAAAGATATAATGTTTTTTATAGTATAAGAATCGAATAGAAACAGAAACTCAAATCCAATAAAAATAGACGAATAGCATAATCTAACATAAAGAATGGTCTTCAACCCACACAAAAAAAATTTGGGTTTTCGAATTTTTTATCTTATTAATTATTAAGAAAATTTTGGTTTTCAAATTTTCCATCTTAATTTAAGAAAATAAAAATGGTTAAAATAGCATTGATATGGTTGAAGAATATTTATATTTACCCCCAAGAAATATTAAAAAGTTTAGTTTTCTTTTCCTTCTCAGTTCCGGGATAGAAATCCAAACATGTGATCCTTTGGATGAGGTATAGTGTCTTCTCTGACTTAACTATATTCAAGTTGTAAAGACGAGCATAAATTTGCTATCATATTGTATACGTTAATGATCAAAAGGTAATTGTACTAATTTTATAGGTTAAAAGAGATGTTGACATAAGTATAGCTCGATTGATATAGGATAATTTGCACATGAATTATAATATAAATTGAACTATTAATAACAAATTATTAAAGTTGTATGTCAAATAAGGATATATTAAAAAAAGTCAAATGTAAATCGGATTTGTAAGGAATCCTCTTTTAGTCCCCTTTTTATATTATATTTATAGTAAGATAAGAATTAAGAGTTGCTTTATTAAATTCATAAACATTAAAGTATCAAACATATGATCTTTTACCGATAGTCGAATATTTTAACCGATTAAGTTATCATCAACTTGGCCCATTATCATACACTAAAATATATAGATATGTTGAAATATGTAAGAATTGGGTTATCACTAAGCTATGTTTATTTTGACTATATTAATATATTAAAAAATTATTATTATTATTATTATTATTATTATTATTATTATTATTATTATTATTATTATAGTTCAACCAGCGATGTATGAGATTTTAAACCTTCAACTTCATATAATGGAGCAAATACCCATCGTGGATGAATTATACCCACTTAGTTATGTATGAGCTAATTGTAATGCTTTCATAAATTTAAGATATTAAACAAATTCAAAGTAGAAATTAATAGGGAAAAAAAACGTGAAACATGTAATTCTATATATTATCAATTCGATTGTTAGCTTGAGGTAGAAAATACATTAATTATCATTTGTGACCAATTTTAATTCAATCCACTAAAAGTACTTTTTTAGAGAAAAATATCTTTTGGGTCCCTATGTTTTGGGATTAGTTTCTATTTGGTCCTTAAATTTCAAAATATTACATATTTGGGTCCCATTTTTGTAAACGTTTGGCTTTTTTGTTTTTTGTTTTTTATTTTTGAAAATTAAGCCTATAAATACTACGTCTACCCTCAAATTTCTTCCTTTGTTATCTAGTTTCAAATTATGAAAATTAAAAAAAGTGGCTTGTTTTTTAATTTGAAATTTGGGTAAGAATTCAACCATTGTAAAGATGCAAATCATTGTAGGAATTGAGAGGGAAATAAACTTAATTTTAAAAAACCAAAAACAAAAAACAAAATGGTTTGCATTAACACTAAAGATGGAAAGTGGGAATTTAGTGAAAATTTGATATTAAAGTTGTAATTCTTGAAACTTAATAATCAAATTGAAATAAAACTCAAATCTCAAGAATAAAATTATAACATTTTAAAACTTAAATCCTAAAATAAAACCAAACTCAAAACTTATTAGTCATCTGGCCCACCGAATGGAGTTAATATGTTGAAGTTAGTATATTTATGTTGTAGAATTGTAAAATAGAGTTCCTCGATAAATACGAAAAGTAAAGAAAAATGAGAAGGTGAAGTTACTCAATGTGAAAAGCAAAAATGAAGGAGAATATGAAATTCCTCTATGATGTGAAAAATGGGGAAAAAAATTGAAAGATGAAGTTCTTCTATAAATGTGGAAAAATAGAAAAATAGTCGAAGATGAATGTACTCCATAAATGTACAAACTTCTATAATGTTTATAATTAAAGTCGATTTATTTATACCAAACTTAAAAAGTTAGGCCAAATGGCCTTTAGCGACTAGATGTGTAATATTTTTAAAATTTATGGATAAAATAAAAATTAGACCCAAAATATATAGATTAAAAGATATTTTCTTCCCTTTTTTTAAAAAAAAAAAAAAAAATCTTGGTATTTTTTCCTTTTGGTTAATTAGTTAATATTCGATTCGTCACATCTATTTTAGGATCGCTTCCATATTACAACAGAAGAAGACGAAATTAGGGTCCAGAAGCTTCCATTTTCTTTCGCTGTCAAAATAAATAATAAATACGTTTCAAATAAAAATAATAAATAAATAAATAAAGGCGTGGAATCTGTCTTCAATTCAAATTCCATCCAGATCAGAAATGATTAATATGATCTCACGCTTCCGATAACCTCAGAATTCATGGCGGAGATTTCTTCTCATCTTTAAATTCTTCCTTTTTCTCTGTAGGATCAACATCCATTTGCAGGAATCTTCCTTCACGATCACGAGGAATTTCAACCATGTCTTCATTTCGACGCTAAAGCAACGTCTTCCCCACCGCTGCTCCTTCAGTTAAGTCGTATTTCCATAGCGCCCACTGGAATGTTCTATGTTCACTTTAGAATTTTGTTGAATGTCTTGTTCTAAATCTGGAATCGACTTCAATTACGGCTGTAAAACAACGGTTTGAGTTTTATAAATTTGAATCTTCTTTTTCTGACGAGTTCTTCGTATGAACGAATCTGAATTTAAAATCATTTGAAGAAAATACACCCGTTTAGTGTTCTGGTTAAATTAGGTTATAATATAGTTTTAGCAATAAAATTTTGGAAGTTTTGTGTTGGATTCGATCCTTACGCAAAATCATTCTAATCCATTGTTGTTGAAGATGACAACCATGAAATATCAAACATCCACCATAAGAAGTATTTTTTAGAAACATCATTCGTAATTTCATTGATAGTATGAAATTACAAAAGACGAGAATACCGAGATGGATTACAAAATGCTATTTCACTGTGAAATAAGGGATGTAAGATCATAATCAAAAAAGAAAGGGGTGAATTTACACTAAATGAGCAATGTATACAGAAGGTGACAAAAAAAAGAGTGAAATCCATCTTTATATCCATCACGTGTCAAATGGAATTTTCGAAAACGAAAGATCAGAGTGCAGGAGGATGTAGAGGGAAGGAGATAATAAAAATCACACTTTCTTTTTTATAAAGTTTATTGTCGTCTAAAATATTACACTCAGCTGTACACACGGTTGTACTTCCTCAAGAAATGCAAATCAGAGAAAGAAAACTAAATTGCAGACCATCTAATTTCTCTCCTGAAAATAATTGAATGAAAAAATAAAACTTAAAACTAAACATATGNTACCTCTCGTTTTGTCACATCAATGTCTGAAACGGGGTCAGTTGATGTAGTTTTTAGGCGCTCATATGGATATATTGTGAGGCCTTCATCATCTTCAGTCTCGCCTTCTTTCATGTCTTCTTGTATGGTGAGAGTTTCAATTCTGACCGTCTTTGTGTTCTCCTTCTCCTTATCCTTTACCTCCTTATCATTATTATTAGTCTCTGGTTTATCATTGTTATTAGTCTCTGGTTTAGGCTTGGGAGGCTCTGGAGTCACTTCACCCAATGTAAGGTAACTATGTCAGTTAAGAATACCATGAAAATAGTCTCCATAGATCCAGAAATTGAAGCCTACCTTTAATTGAACGCGGTATAATAGCTTCTCGAGCAGGTGGTGGCTGTTCAAAACTAGCACTAAGGGCTGCTATTGATGTAGATTTTGCAGCAACTAATTTTGCTGAATCTGGGCTCATTGATTTCGGGTAGATCTTTCTAACAATTGGGGGTGGAGTAGAAAGGTTTCTTGAATTGGGGTTCTCGAAGTTAGCAGCCAATGCATTGAAAGCAGGAGACCTCCCCCTTACACGGACCCTTTCAGGACTGAAAGACATGCTCCTAGAGCGCTGTGATTTGTCTGGCACCGCAGACCTCCCACCATATGATCTGTCTCTTATACACATCTAGATGTGTATAAGAGACAGTCAATCATGAACACAAGTCTCTGGGAAACAGAAGCAGCTAAAAATGCACTGAAGCTGTCCCTTCCACTCCTTACCAGTTCCGTCCGACCACTTCAGAAGGCTCCTTAGATCTAACAACATATAGATTTGAAACACAAGCTTCTTCCACTGGTAATATATAACTGCAGGAAACTGAATGATATGATCAAAGGAAACCATATTAAAACAGTTGAAGGGCCATTTTATGCTTATTCTGTTTCCATTTTGGCAACTTATAAAATGCGTCTTTAGTCATTCCAAACTTCTCCCTGAACTCTTCTGATGAGAGGTACGTCTGCAGGGTTGCAAATTTAAACATCTCAGAAAAAATCATATTAAGAATCTACGGATTCTAGTTGAAGCATAACAACTGTTTTAATATACCTCTCGTTTTGTCACATCAATGTCTGAAACGGGGTCAGTTGATGTAGTTTTTAGGCGCTCATATGGATATATTGTGAGGCCTTCATCATCTTNTGGCACCGCAGACCTCCCACCATATGATACTGGTGTTCTTCGCTTCGGTTTCTGAGTAATAGTGAAGTCACTTCATAGTGGGGCATAAAAGAAACACCAGAAACTAGGAAACGCGTGTGAAGAGCGGAAGAGGGTAGTTGATGATCATGTGAATGCATGAAGTATATTAGACTTCGATTAAATTTCACGATATGCAGCAATAGCTTAGCAAACTACAATGGCGGCCATTAAGAGTCTTCCAAAGAAGTGATAATTGAAAAGAACATAACGCAGATTAAGAAAATCAATGGACCGTGTTTGTGTGTGTTGTGGGTGGTGGTTAAGAAGTGAAACTATAGAAGAAGCCTTACATCCACAGTAGGAGTGCCCCCACTTTTGACTATTGTAAGTTTCCTTTGGAACGAGTTTCCATGCATCTGTTTAAGATTGAAAATATAAATCGCTTGCAGATATTTTATAGGCATGTGTTCTAAGATAAATGTTGAATGTTTACCGAAGATTTTGCAGAGTCCCATTTAAAGAAGCGTGTGAAGAAAGGGGGTTCACTTCCTTCCGTGATAATGTATACTGGAGCTTTAGAAGATAGATTTTCCAGTAGAAAATCATGTTCTAGAAATTTCTGTTGCAATAAAAAAAAAATACCAATAATGAAAATAACACTTCGTCAAAAAGTTTGACCAAAAACTCTCAAAGGCAATGATGAATGAACAAACTGGAAACTTTTAGTATTAGACTCCCGAGATATGCAAAGGACACAGAACTGATGACATTGATATATAATCAACTTAGATATCACATTGGTGGGGAAAAGAAAGGGACAGACAGAATGCCATAAAATTCCTTCCCAATCAAATAACTGATGATATGACAAGGAATTGAAAAGTAATATGTGGAGTTGGCTGCCTCGAGTGTACAAGATTAACAAAACTATCCTGGAAATACATCTTTCGTACCTCCCCAATAGTTAAAGCATGCAATCTACTCTTGGAGTCGATTTGTTGGCCAACCCATACATATATCTCTGAGTGATTATCCAGAATGTATATGTCTTCAGTCATCAGATCATCTTGATCAAAGTTATATACCTCCACCACCTGCAAAACTTCACATCAACTAACCTTCTCGGGAAAGACAGTCATTTCTATTATTTTTTGAGAAAAGTAAACTTCCCTTGAGTGGGGGAAAAAAAAAAAAAGATTATCAATCCCACTAAAGGAATCTCATCTTCAATTAAGCAAAGTAAGACTTAAAAGATAATTTCAAGAAGACTTCAAATATTGAAGTACTCCAAGGTTTTGGCTATTATTAAGAGTGAGCCATGGTCATAAAATCAGGCATGATGCTTTCATTGCTTACTCTGGCTATAGAAAATGGGAATTAAACTGAAGTGAAAATAGATGTTAGATGATATGACATTAAATTTGTCTTCACCCATCAGCTTAATCTTTTAGGTCAATCAGTGATTTAAGATGATATTAGAGCAGGTTAGTTCAGGAGGTCTTCTGTTCAAACTCCTGCAGTGTTATTTCCTTTCCAATTAATTTGATTTTTATTTGTTAGGTCTTCTTCATATTTCAAGCTCACAAGTGAGGGAGAATATTAAATGATATGACATTAAATTTGCCTTCACCTATCAACTTAAGTTTTTTGGCCAATTGGTGATTTAAGAATAGGAAATCATAAAAACACATCTATTTTCCCAACAAAACTTAGTAAATATAGAATGAAACAAATTGTATACAATTTGTGGGCCAGAACGAGAAAGAATGTACCTTCAAATTTCCTGCAAGTTCATCATGGCCATCACAAGTTCACAGGAAAGGACGTCAGATGTAGAATTACAAGTATAGCAAGAAGTACAAGATAAAGCATAAAATTTTCACCAGCAGCAAGAATTATACAGACCTCTTGAGAAGGTACAGGAAAATAGGTGAGGATCACTCTCAGCATCTCGACTGATTTTTTGGCTAGGATACTCAGATTTGCCTCCCAGCAAATTCCAAAATTGTTCAGATTCTGTACCTTCTTTTTGTGATCTAGATTGTACATTGGGCTGCTGACAATGGAAACAAGTAAGAAATCAATTAGAAAATGTAACGATATAAAACAATATGCAAAATGTGAACTATTTGGTTAAAGAGCCAGTTTAAAATGGATTCCGGCCTACGCCCGTCTGGTTAATCAAAACTCGAACTCACATAAGCATGACTTCTTTGCCAAAGTGAGAGATTTGTTAAAGCTAACCAAAGAATGGTGTGTGGATGTGAAGTGAGAGAAGCAACAAATTTATGTAATTAGGTATTTCATACAGAACACATTTGTCAAGAAGCTCTGTTAAGAAGCCAAACTCTGTGTCCAAGGTGAGAGAATTACACAACCTTTATCAAATCCAATAACCGCTCAACAAGTTCTTGATTATCTGAGTTTGTAAGGCTTCCAGACCATGTAAAAACATTGGAGCTACTATTCAATATGTAGCAGTAGGAGGAATTCAAAGACGATGCAACCTGGCGAGGGAGAAAAAAGAATTGGGAAAGGTAAGAATATATATATAAAGACAAACATCCTTTCAGTTTCAGTTGTGATTAACATCATACGAGTGTAGCTTTTGAGTTACATTTAGTTGTGACTTAACATGATAACAAATCAGGAGAATTTTCTCTGTCATTGATATCTAGTTCACACATTGTGTTTCTTAAATCAAATTAGTATCTGAACTCACATGTGGAGGAGAGTGAAGATAATATGTAGAAAATATTCAATTAACTTTAATCTGTTCACTTTACCTTTTGCAATCATTTCACTAAAGACATGTTTGTCATATGTGTGCATGATTAAAGAATGCTATAGCACAGAAAGTAAAACCACTTCAGGAAAAGTGAATACCGGGTCTACTTGTATTGCTTGCATATTTTCGGGTCCAGAGCCCTGGACTCTAAATAATGCAACCCCATCCTCTCGGTAAGTCTCATCTTGAATTTCCTTCTCAGCAATATAATTTTTGTATCCCTTACTTAGGCCTCCCTGAAGTGTATTTCATCACATTATCTTATAGCCAATCAAAATGCAGATATAGAATAAGGAAAAGAAAATTTCTCCTACAACTTTCTTTAGCTGCAGATTAGATCTAACAAACCTTGAAGACAACAAAGCTCTGGAAAATTGAATAAAATTGTATCGGTTCATTCCCTTCATAAATTCGTGCCTAAAGTACAACAATTTGAATTAGAAACAAGAAGATACGTAAGAAATGAATGTGCATCAATGGACAATCACAACCCAAGTGATGAATCTACCTGGACTGGAAGAAACTTTAATGACTCGACCATCTTGTTTACCACTGATAATGCTGAAGCTCTTTCTTCCTGGAGAAGATGATAAAAAAAAAAGCCCAAAAAGAAAAAGGCCTCAGATCAGGATATATTCATGTAGTACAAAAATCATTATGTATGTATATGACAAAATGTCATAATATCCTAAAGTATATTAGACAGTAGAAAATATGGTGGACAAAACATCAGGTACACATATTGTCAAACCGAACATAGCTCAATTGGTATAAGAGTATGCACGAGATTTGTGATTCAAATCCTCCGACCTCAATTGTACATTAAAAAAAAGGGACAAAATCTTGTTTTCGTCAGAGTGCCCATCACATGAAAAAGCTCTACTTTTGATTTCCTATTCTAATTTCAAAACGATTAGCCACAATTGTATTAAAAACTACAAGCTCATCAACGTCCAATTAAACAAAATTTGGATCTCTCACAAAAAAAAAAAAAGCATACAAGGGATAATGGAAATTTAAGATGCAAGATCTATTAATGAAGAATAGAACATGTTGGAAGTCCTACAGTCAAATTAATAAATGATAATCCATGTCCCAAACTCTTGACCAAGGTAATCTATAAACCTAACAAAAAGGACAAAGGAATATTTAAATTGATGGCATTGGCATAGATTTATCCTAACACAACAAATTACACTTAAAGCATTACTTCCCAAATTATAGTTTCCAAAAGATATTTTGACATAACAATAATTCCTCACTCTAACGTCTCCCGTGGTCAACATGTTAAAGTGTAGGCATCGAATGCTTAAATGAATGATGAGGAACATTAAATTTCACTATACATATATTAATAAGAAACCAAACTTTAATTGAGAAAGATGACATGATATACAAAGGCGTACAGAGAGAGAGAGAAAACAATCCCAAGAACAAAACAACTCCACACCCATTACAGAAAGCTTCTGGTTGAGGGAACCCAGAAGCTTTCAGAGCATTTATTACCTCAACGCTTTGCTTCCCAAACCATGTTCCTATAAGATATTCATCTTTATCGTCTCCAGGATACGAATACTGAAAGATATAGCAATCTCCACTGTAAAATTTTGACTGATCAGAGGCAGGAATGAGAATCTTTTCATTGCCACTGACTCGCCAAACCTGTCATGAAGGAACAGGAATCGTTGACCAGAAGGAAAAGCACTCAGCTAAATTTACAAATGAACTCAGATGCTGGATGGTTCAGTACTACATTTTGCTTCTATATAGAAGAGCAAAAAATGAGAACTCATAAGAAATGAAGATCCAGAATGTCCAAAAGGTAAATGACTGATCTTAGGTACATTAGCAATTGCTGATTAATATAGTTGACAGATATCAGATATTCCATAATATGTCTCAAAGCAAAATAGATGCCTGCATTATATCTACTCGTCCTCTATGTGTAAACCATCCCCTTCAATGATATTTGAGTCACTTATACCAAAAGAGGAAGTAAATATTATCAAAAGAGATTTCCATCAGGTCCTTATCTTTTCAAATCTATGTTAAATTCTCATCAAAATTGTTACTTCTGGGCATCCTAAATACGGGCCAACCAAAAACTGGTTTCTCTACATAGTCCATGTCAATTATCTGAAATTGGCTTTCATAGATGGACTAAAAGAACAAGAAGAAGAGGTCATTAAAAATAATAGTATTGAGTTACAGTTTTGAAAATAAGAAATGGGCTTGAAAGCTATTTAGAGGAAAAAAATAAAAAACAATAGAAAAAGAAAGAAAGAAAGGAAGAAAGAAAGAAAGAAAGAAAGAAGAAGAAGATTGAATCCTCAGAGGCAAAGAGAGAAGAAAATTCCTTAAACGGACTCATTTCCTACAAACAATTGCAAGAGCTACAGAAGCCACACCTGCAAGTTCCCAGTGCAATCAATGTATGGTTGGGGTTCTTCTTTTACAGGATCAGCTTTTAGAAGACCCTTGACATTAACTCCTTGACGCTTCAAAAGAGCTAAAAGAAACGCCAAAAATCAACACACAAGAAATGAAATCAGTGAAGTAATATAGCTAAGATCATAAAATTGATATGTGGACAATACCAACGGAAAAAGATTCTAAAGTTTTTATTTTCTAACCTGCAACCTTTCCTCTACCATCCTCTGACACAACTACATTGGTAACTTGAGGCCATGAATCAAATTTAGACCGGAATGTAGCGGTCTCAAAACCTTCAATCACACAAGTTAATTGTGATTTTGGTCTATCAGGTCCATGCACCAGTTGCTGTTCACTTAACAACACAAAGTAATAAGAAATTATACAATGTCATGTTACACAAGTTAAACAGATTTGCAGGTAAAGGGTGAGCTGACCTCGGCAGCAGCAGTCGCCTTTTTGCGGTCATCAAGAGAGGTATTCCTTCCCATCCATGCAAATACTTCAAATCCAGAATCTAGAATATAGCATTTCTGTGTTTCTAGCAGATCCCTTGTCAATGATCCATCACCAAGAGGCTCCAGCTGCCCCTTCTCAATTCTTTAAAAGCAAACATATAACTTTGAGAACCACAGAACAGAGTTTAGAACTACAGAATAACAGTTACCAATTAACCATCTCATCATGGAAGTCCAATGTATTTAGTTTTAGGACTTGTTGGTGATCATTGGTTATTACACTATTAGCTGAAGATAGTTCTAGCTAATGATAGAACAATCAATGATTCTATTCAATAACCTTGAAACGTTTTAAAAAGAGCAGAGAAATGTATGTGTATGCGTGTATATTAAGATACTTGGTTACATAACATCTCGACTTCCTTATCTGGCTGAGGCATACATTATCAGAAATATCACAGAAGGAGAACCTAAAAAAGGAGATAATATATTACCGAAATAGCTTAGATGGATGAGAATCATCAGGCCTATCCTCATCACTAGTCGTTTTCCTTGGAAGTGGAGCAAAGCCACCAAAAAAGCTCCAAAATTCTCCAGTTTCAGGATCAGCCATCAACTTTCCATCCTCTACAAAAAGTTAACTCAAACTGATATTCCTCAACGTTCATCTTTCACTTCCAACTCACAGATCAATCGTTAACTTACCAATGGCAGCAATCTCACATTTTCCATTGTGATATGTATCTTTAACATATTGAACAACTTCCAATGCTTTTGCTCTCTCTTGAATAGACGAGTTCGAACCATTAAATTGGAAAATTTTGGACTTGGTATCTAGGATAAAAATGTCATCGTGATTGAGTGAAGATCGACTGAAAGGAACCTATCACCACAATTCCAGAAAACTCAGCATTCATAAAAGGCAAATGTATCAACTGATACCCATACAAAAACCAGAACTTGCCTCTTTAACATGGACAACACGTTTCCCTTTACACACGAACAACCGAGTTTATGTTCCTCAGCCTCAGCATGTTTGAACCCAGATGCAAATCCACCTTCTTGTGGTATAACATGGTTTAAAACAGGACAGGAATTTTTCAGTCTCATGACCTTGAACCTCACGATATTGTACAGCACGTCCACCAAGAGCTGCATCTAGTTCAATTGTCTTGATGGCAGCAGTACCGGCTTCATCCTTTGTACAAATAAGTCGCCAAATCAAAACGTTGTGCAAAAAATTGGATGTTGAGAAAGAACTTAAATGATGTTGGAAGCATTTACCTGAGTGGTATCCCTACCAAGCCAGTAATGAATGTCATGTCGCAAGGTTCCACTTTTTAAGGAGGTTGTCTGCACAAAAAGGTTTAAAACATGAAAACATTCATATCGCTTTCATGCCAAAAAAGTACAATAGAAATACAGGGACTAAAATCGTTTTCAGTTTCTGAGAACTCGAAGTCAGGGAAAACGTCGGTCTACTAAGTTCCTGAAGTTGTTTTCTCTCAATTTTTTAGTTTGTTTGATGATCTGTTTTCTAGAAAAAGTGGACTATGAGTTTGTGTAGCGAATGCTTTGTTTTATAAATTTGAGATTCATAAATGTTAGAATGTAGTATGAGATATAGCGAACAATTTCAATCTATGGAATTAGCAAATTGAACACTTGGAACAAGCAAATCCCATACATCAAATGTAAAGGTCAGTTTTCTCACCTTATGTCACACATTTCCTTAAAGCTAACTTGAACATAACTAAGGCATATGCTCTTTGATCAAGAGGTTAGAGGTTCAAATTTTCCACCTTCACTTGTTGAACTCAAAAAAAAATAATAAATAAAACAGTAACAACAATAAATAAACCCTAAAGCATCTAACTAAACGATAAATTAAATAACTCACTCCTAAACCTTCAACCCTAAAAAATTATAGCATTACAAGCCTTAGATATTTTTGTAGTGCAAAATTGGAATTCAACTAATACAACACAAACTCCTGTAATAAATAAATTACAGTCAGAACACCTTAAAGTGCTTCCCATTTCACACGTAACCCAAATCCATCTGTTCCTATTCATGTCTAATCCTTTTGTAGCAAATATAGCTACATGTGGTATTAAAACACTTATAACGAGTTTAATGGCATTCAACAAGCTGAATATAATCTGTCTTAATTCCCAAACACATACTGGAGACTAGATACATATAATGCCTTCTTAGGCAAAAAAGTATGCATTAGAAGTAATCTTTCACATATCATGGAAATATATGTATGTTTGTGTTTCAATTTAGGGAATTAGAATGCATCCTTTACCTTAAGAACGATATAGGAGTCACCAGTAAAGAACCTTCCATAAGAAGACTTTGAAACAGGAACAGGATTAAAATTTTCAATGCGCCATATTTCAAGCCCACTTTAAAATGTCAAGGAACAAAATGTGAAGTCATAGAGGAATGAATAAAAATTTAGTACCTAAAGTGGATATCCAACACAGAAAAATTCAAAATCTCATACACAAAGGATACGCCTTTTGTCCTGCCCCCTGGAACGCTGGGTCCAAATCTCTCATGGAGACGGCCATATTGTTCTTGCAACTCTAGTTTTATACTGTTTCCCACTACTCTGTCAGAAATACAGCTATTCCACCCTGAATAACAAAACAAATAACTATGAAATGAGCCGAATTGATTTTGAGCCTGTTTGGAATGACTTTCTAAGTGCTTAAATTAAGACATGGTACAAGTAACCCAAAAATAGGAACAAATCAACAAATAACGTAGATGAGAAATTGGCCTCTTAGAGTGTTAAATCACCCATTGACCCAAAAGCTTAAGCTGATGGATGAAGGTAAATTTAATATTATATCAACACTTTAACACCCTCATTCACTTGTGGGTTTGAAAATTTGTAGAAGATCCAACCGGTGCAAATCGATATTAATTGAAGATGAAATTACATTGGAGGGGTTTGGACACATAACCTACTAGACCTCCCACCCTTATGCTAACTTAAATTTATGAAAGAAGAATAATATTATTGTATTTCTTCTTACTTATATAAAACAACTCCAAGGTCTTCTTATAAAGGAGAAAGACTACCCACCAATAAAAAAAATATATTATCAATCTAAATAATAAACAAATACAAAATACACAATAAATATTACAAAAGATATAAAACATCCAACTAGTGTTATGGGAAGAACCCTCTATCAGTCCAGGAGGGAGCGAAGAAGAATTGCCACCTAATTTATCTTAAATTAGAAAAATAATAGTAATAAAATTTCAAAAGTTACCTCTAATTTGTCCCAAAAGCAATTCTTAGAACTGAAAGGTTATACAAAAATTAAAACCTAAAATTTTGTCCCTCCTCAAAATTCACTTCCTTTTAAAATTCATGGATCCACCCCTGACTATCAACATTTGAAAATTACTGTCATAGCATTAGAAAAACACTTCTCCAAGAGAACTCTCAAACTCAATCTAAACCTGAATGTGGTAGGCAACATTTACTAACTAAAGAACCTCAGAATAGTCTTCAAGCAAAGTTTAGCGAAACGCTTGGTGAATTAAACAACCAGAAGACAAGTCAAAGGCTTAGAGATGAAGGAAATGCAGTTGGATTCACCCCCAATATACAAACATAAATGTATGTAGTATATATAATATAACCTGTGCACTCTCCTAGAATTCAACAATGCCAATCTTTGATTTAATCAAAGTTGCATCTTCAGTACAACAGCTTAAAGCCTCCATTTCATAAGAGAAATTAACAAATAACTATAGTAACTAAAACAATTCCACCAAAATAAACGTATCACACTAAGGCCATTTGATTACCATTTGGTTATTGATTTTCTAAAATAAAGCATATAAATTCTACTTTCAGTTGTGTGTTTCTTTGTTTTGTTGTCTACGTTTCAAGGGTATTTTAAAAAGTAAATTTTTAAAACTTGTTTTTTTAAGAATTTGACTAATACTTCAAATGTTTACTTATGAATTTAAAAATTTTTGTCAAGAAATTATGATAAAACAAGCACAATTTTTCAAAACCAAAAACAAAAAACTAAGGTCCCCTTTGATAACCATTTGGTTTTTTTGTTTTAGTTTAAGTCTATAAACACACATTCCATCTCCTAATTGTTTTATTTGTTATCTACTTTTTACCAATATTAAAAAAAACCATGCCAAAATTTGAAAACTAAAAAAAATAATTTTTAAAAACTTGTTTTTGTTTTTGGAATTTGGCTAAGAACCCAACTCTTGTACTAGAAAAATGCAAATCATAGTAAGAAAACGAGACGAACGAGATTTAATTTTCAAAAACCAAAAACAAAACAAATATCAAAGGGAGCTTAAACTAATTAACAAACTCTCTAACTCCCTAAAATAATTCATACTTCTCAGAATGAATTAAATCAAATCTAGTAGCTATAGAATTCAGCTAAACCAAGCCACAGAACATGTTCAACATCACCAATCGATAAAAATTATTTGAAAAAAAAAAATGGAGCTTAAACTAATCAGCCAGCTCTCTAACTCACTACAGCAATCCATACTCCTAAGAATGAATCAAATCAAATCAAGTTTCTATAGAATTCAGCTAAACCAAGCCATAGAACATGTTCAACATCACCAATCGATAAATAAAACCAATCCCAGAAAACCCATTACTCGATTAGATCAAATACTCAACGCTCAAACAAAAAAAAAAACGATTCGACCAAAACAAAGCACAGAAATCTGCAACTTCACAACACCACCCCCAAACAAAAATCCCCAGAAAACAAAGAACAACCATGTTCCAGAAACTAGCTAAGCAAGTAGAATTCAAACCCCAAACCTGAAACCAAAAGAAGAAAAACGATTAAAGAGCAAAAATCCAAAGAATCAGAGATTGAATTACGAGTACCTGAGGCCGATTAAGACAATCAGGAACGGAAAATCGAAGCAGAAGAACACCCAGATCCAGTCCCAGGATTAGAATCATGCAAACAATACTGTTTTCCACTTTTCACAGCGCATAAGAGAGAGAGAGAAGGAAAAAAGGGGAAGGAGGAGAGAGAAAGTAAAGTTTTTGAGCTGAAGAAGAGAGAAAAGAAAGGAAAAAACAAGTAGAAATCTAGAGAGAGAAAGAAAACCCAAAAAAGTATATGTATTTTGTACTGAATCTGAATAAGAGAGAAGAAGAAAGAAAGGGAGAATGATGAAGGGCAAGGCGTGCTAATCACTAACTGCAACAGAAGAACGAACCCACACAAAGCAGAAATGAACTGTAATGTTAAATTTAATAATCAATTAATTCAATTTTTTTTTTTTTTTTTTTTGGGGGATTTCAGTATGTGACAGATAAGATTTGTTCTATTTAAAATATTTTTTTGTCCCATTACTTTCAAATATTCACTCTAATTTTTATACTTTTGAGAAATTCTTAAATCTAGTCCTAGTGCCTGTTTTAATGTTGATTTTTCAATTTTTTTTTTATTAATACTTATTATAAATTTTGAAACATATTCACGTATTATATTTTATTGGACAAAAATTGTTATATTATTATTATTTAACTTCAATTTGATTATTAAAAAAAGTAACTTTAAGATGTATAGGATATTGAATTGAGTTTATGAAATCTAATATGTTAGAGGTATATATTTGTTGTGTAGGTTTGATAAACATGGAATATTTTTGAGAAAAGTGAGTTTCTATATTGCACTTTCGATAGTAACACGACTTATAAAATTTGATGAAATTCAAATATTTAATGATTAAATTTAAGATTTATTAAAAATATATCGGACTAAAATTGAATAATTTTGAAAGTTAATCAAAAATGTTAACCTTTAATTGTTCAAGAAAATTTAAATCCATAAAAGCTTTCTTTAAATCAATCATCTACCAACTTTTTAGCCAAGAACTTGTTTCCGTCTATTTATGGATTCAATTTTTCGGACAACCCTTCTTGTGTAATTGAATTTAAAGTTCGTGGTTGGATTTTATTTTTTATTGTTTTTAGTCCTACGAAGTTCATGTTTGGTCGGATGTAGATTAATCTTTTCCAAAATTAATGATTTGGGTTTGTTTTAAATTATAAAAAGAAGCACCGGAAAACAGGAGGAAAAGAAGGGAAATAATTCTTATTTCTCCCGTTTTGTTGCATTAAATTTAGAAGGGGAAAAATGGTTAATTTACAAATTTTGTCCCTATAATCATTTTGAAGGACTTTAGGAATTTAGCTTCTATAATTTATAAGATCTTTGTCGTCGGAAGAAACTATTTATGTTAAATTTTTTATCAAAAATATAAGAATATTATTA
Source organism: Benincasa hispida (assembly GCF_009727055.1). Taxonomy (NCBI): domain Eukaryota; kingdom Viridiplantae; phylum Streptophyta; class Magnoliopsida; order Cucurbitales; family Cucurbitaceae; genus Benincasa; species Benincasa hispida. Next base: position 36,602,192 of record NC_052354.1, on the reverse strand, counting down.
TGAGATTTATCGAGCCACCTGACTAAATTTTAATTTTCAAAATTATTAGGAATTAAACATCTACTTTCTTCGAAAGATAAATCAATTTATGATTCAAATAATTGAAAAAACCTCATTTTTTTTACTTTTATTTTGTACCATAGAAACAAGTTCACTTTCTTTGTTTCTTTCTTTCTTTTTAAATGAATATAAAGATATTGACATGATTGAACAGTAAAAAAGAGATTTACAGCATGTTTCGATGGATAAAAAATAAATTATTATCTTCAAATCAATAGTTTGATTCTTCACTCTTGCAATTATCTTTAATATTAAATAAATTGTAATTTTTTATATTAATATCAATCATGAAATTATAGATTATCCCTTGAAAAAGTCAAAGTATACATGAAAAGTACATAATTTATTTTAAACAAGCAAGATAGTAAACAAATTAACGCCTTATATTTTACGTACTTTGAGATATTATTATTTCTTTTCCATTGATTGAATAATTTATAATATATAAATGAAGTGTGATTGAACTAAAATATACATCTGAAATGTGATAATTCATTTTCTTTCTTTCTTTAGAACAACAAATGTTAGTAGGGTAATTATGTGATCGATAATTCAATTTAAAACAAAGAGATTCTAAAACTTTGTAATCGAGATATGAAATTAAATAATCAAAATTTGTTGTCACTTACATGACATATATGAATGCAATGAATGAATGATATTAGAGAATCATATTGTATTTTATTATTATTATTAATAGTAGGTGAGTTTAGAAATATTAAAAAAAAATGTACTTAATTAAGGGGCTTTTGTGAAAATGATGGATGGGCAATTAATTAAGCAATGGGGCCAAATTTGACTTCCTTTTGTGAGGATCCAATTCTTTAAAAGAAATGAGTAAAGGAAAAAGAGAAAGGGTAATCAACCTCAATTATGCAGTGGTCACACAGCTCAAATTGTTGTTTCATGTCATGCCCCCCCCAAAAAAAATAATGGTTTTATTCTCAAGTTATTTATTGGAAATATAACTCAATATTTAAACCATAAATCCAATTTTAAGTTATATGAAAAATGGTATGGAATTGTCAGAGTACACAAATTTAGGATTATTGAATGGTTTTTAGTTCCTAAAAGTGATTTTGAAAGAAGTTTTCTCAATTTTTTTTATGGGGTTTGGCTATTGATTTGAGACACATCAATTTCGTTTTCTGAATTATAAGAATTGGATGTCGATATTATATTCTCTTTTAGCGATTTTAATATTTTGAACCTTTTTTTTCCTTAAATCAAACTACATGTAGAATAGAGATTTGAATATTGAATTTTTAGATCGATCAAATATATCTTAATCAATTGAATTATGTTTGAATTTTTTTTTTAAAAGAAAAAAAACTTATAAAGCAAATAAAGTAACAGGTGTTTTGTTATTTTACGTGAGTTTGAAAGTTTTTTTTTTGCTTCATCATTCTTTTTTTTTTTTTAAAGATATTGAAGTGGTTTATAACAAATAAAAATTACTTTTTTAAATTGGTTAAATATTTTCTTGGAAAAATTATCTTTTTTGATCTTCAAGTTTTGAAAAATATATATGTTTGGTCCTCGAGTTTTAAAAAATTTATCTTTTAGTCATCAAGTTTATAAGATAAATCTATTTGGTGTATGAGTTTTTTAAAATGTACCTTCTTTAATCCATGAATTTTTAAAGGTAGGTTTAAAAAGTCCCTCAATAACTTTATACTATTTATTTTGAATAATATTTTACATGTTAAATTAGAATAATAACTTTTAAAAATCGCATCCTCTCTAAAACTTTTTTTTAATTTTTTAAATATCATATAATTTTTTTAATTAAAAAATCAAACAAAAAAAATACTTTGAGGACTTTTTAAATATATTTTTTATAAACTTGGGATAAAAATGGTATATTTTTGAAACCTCAAGAACCAAAAAGATTTCTTTTATACACTTGAGGACATAAAAATGTACACTTTTAAAATTCGGTAACCAAATGCACATATTCTTGAACTTTGGGGCTAAAAGGGTAATTATCCTATTTTCTTTGAAAATTTACTTCCAAATTGATTCTCTAGACCGGATATCACATTAGAATCCCTTTTATGATCAATTTAGATTTATAAAATCATTTTTTTTTTTGTGAAATTTGAGGGAGCACAACGGTGCACAATGAAAACAAGGATAATAGAAAATATAATATAATAATTATATATAATAAAATAAGTAAATATTAAAATAAATATAATATAATATAAAAATAAATAAAATAACAAATAGTGGATTTTTCCACTTTTTCCAATCTTTTTGAATTGATGACTAATATGAGTCTTCCAAAATCCACTAAATGTCACTAATTACAGTGGATTATATGGACACTAATAATGTGTAATTTTGAGACATCAACCTAATAGACCAGTTTATACTAATAATGGATATCTATATTACACCTAATTTAACATTTTTATAATAATTTTGATATTGTACAATCAAACAAACTCATAGTAATTAAATGACTTTTAAAGAAAACTAATGTTTTATTATGTGTAAATTGTTTTAATTTTAAAAATTTTAAATAGATATTTTCTAATAGTTTGGATAAAACATTTTTAATAGATTTATTTTAAAGGTAGTTAGGATTCATTTTATACGTTCTTATAATATAATACTATTTAATTGTTAATCTGGTTAGAATTTGAAGTTGTTTAAAAAATACTCTCACGTTCAACATTTGGGTTAGAGATAAAAACAAATTTTGTCACTTTTTTTTTTAAAGAGACAACATTAGGGTTTACAAATTGGGGATACTCTTCACAACCCAACGAAAAAGAAGACTTTAGCAACATTGGCTAAGATTGACTCATGATTCAAAGACGCCATTGAAAGTATTGCTCTTCCTTAGGGAAAAAAAAAGTGATGAAGTTTGATTTTATCTCGAACCCAAATGTTGAAATGTGGGTTTTGATATGCAGGGTATTTTTGAAACCAAAACCTTTTAGTAGAGGTATTTTTAAAATAATTTCAAACTTCAATCGCCTCACGTGCCACATGTCAATTTTCAACATCTACTTCATCATTCCATTTTCTCCATTAATAATAAGGGTACTTTTAAATCAAATTTGAAAGATCAAGAATAATTTTGATTTTTTTTAAAATTTAAGGGTAAAAAACCAAAGAGTTGGAGTATTTATTATAGTTTAGCCTTTATAATGATATACCTTTTTGTTTAAACTACTTTATTACACTTGATATATTTTTATTTTATTTTATTTTATTTTATAATAAGAAACTATATTTTCATTAAATATAAATCACTATATCTTATAAAATCGATAAACATTATTGATATATAATGTACATATAAAAATATAATATTAAAAATCATCATTATTATTAATATAAATATATTAAAATTTTGAAATTTGCAAATATCTACNAATATAAATATATTAAAATTTTGAAATTTGCAAATATCTACAGTATTTTGGTTTATCTATGAATAATTATATGAAATTTTTTATAATGATAGAAACATCTTAGATGTGTATTTTTTAATAGGCCAATTATTTTTTAAAAAATTACCCTATCATAAAAGTCTTAATTAGTTTATTAATTATCCTTACCAAATGCTTTACTTTTATAATAACCTTAAACCAAGTTTTCAAATTTTTGTGTGTTGGGATTAATGTCATAAATCTTGTGGGTTTTGTAGTTTGTAAATTACTTGGGTACGAATTATTTATTTAACAAAATAAAGTGTTGTTTTATTAGACATTTAGTTTGCATTAACTCAATCAAATAAACTAAGATCAAAGTTATTTAATATAACTTAAACATGTATGTGGTTGACATACAAGTGGATCATATTTAAGTAATAACCTAAATAGTCCGAGTATATGGATAAGGTTGGATACTTTATCCTATGACTCTACAGATACGACCTACTTTGTAATTGTTACGATAGTCGTAAAATGTTACAAACGATCTTATCCTGATCGTTCATATGGAGACATGTGAATGAGGGTATCCTATAAAAAGAGTTTGTATAAGACCGAACCCCGAAATAATTAGTCTCTCTTTATAACACCGTTACTAGTAGAGACTTACATTTCTCTAAGATGACCATATGTGACTTGACCTTAATTCTGAGTGAGTTGTGAACATCTGTCTATGAAGGCGATCCTTTGATCTGTATGGGTGAGAATGACCAAATTCACCAACTCGATATGTCTACTATTTTGGGGATACATCCGAGTAGGTAGCTAAGAACACAACTACACAAGATGAAATTCACTCATTCCCCTCTCGAATGTAAAGTAGATGACCTTAAGGACTGATTCCAAGTCTTGAACAATGAGGCGTTCACCTTCACACTGGCCAGAGAGAGGTTTAGTTTATAGTTGGACTATAACTAACTATTCATTAGAGGAATCAATGGTACTTAAGAAGTTAGATGTAACTACTGGGTAAAACGATAATTTAACTCAGTTGTAGTTACAAGCAATTTATGAAGGATTAAATTAATGTTGATTGGTTATGTCCATGGATAAAGAAATATATCTACAGTGCAAAGAGTGCAACGTCGGTCTTTAGTGGAGTGACTAGTAGTTAATGAATGTTAATTAATTTAATTAAAGAGTTTAATTAATTAATCTCGTATTATTAGAGCTTATAATCTATAGGTGTAACGACCCGACCCCCTAAGACTTAAGTTAGGCCGTTACTAAATACATGCGTGCATGGAACTCAAAACGATACTTGGTTATGGCAAAATAAATGCTAATTAAATAAGCTAAGTTCAAAAGACTTTCATTAAATTCAAATACTAAAACAATAGTAGGGTACCCATAAAAAACGATTCTTAAAAGTAAGTTTTAAATATCAAAACTAAAAGTTAAGAGAAACATGAAAAGAACTCTAAGTCTCACGAGCAGAAGCGTAAAAACTAGTCCCAGTGGCTCGATCACGAATTCCATTTGTCCATCGCTGGTGCATCTCTACCCTTACCGAAACAACATAAGAAAGAATGAGTATAAAATACTCAGTAAGTAACCTCACTACTGGGGTCAGACTAGGCATCTATGTCCTCTAGATACCCACCTCTGGTGAAACATATAAACTGCTCTAGTACTCATGGGACACATATACACATGAAACAAGAAGGAGACTGAGTCCTATCCTACTATAGTTAAGTATGCCCACTACCTCAAATCCCGAAGGAGACACAAACTGGTGAATCCTGAAGGAAACACAAACTGGTGAATCCCGAAGGAAACACAAAATCTAATGGGCATCTAACTAATCAGTAAGTACATTGCACAGTTCAACATCATAATTCATCACTGTACAAATCTATGACATATATATAAACCTCAACATCATGGCTATACAACATACACATATACCTCAACATCATGGTTCTACAACATACATGTATACCTCAACATCATCAGATCAAATACAACCATATGGAAGCACATACCATCTCATACTAGCATTCAAGTATCTATATACATAAATAAATAATTCAGATCTCGTACCAGAACATACTTTGATCATATTATACTATTAGTCTATCATGCTGTCATTCTGCCATAATATTTATTTATCATGCTAGCATACATCTAATGTCTGGCCCGTGGGCAGTTTCAGTAGTAAGATTACTTACCTCAAGTTAAATCTAAAGAAACCCAAGCAAGCTTATCCTTTTCAAGACAAGCAACACCTAAGATAAATCCAATATTTAAATCAATATTTCGGGTCTAACTCCAATTAACTAAATTATTCAAAGAGCTCCAATTTTACTTTACCTAAACTATAGCTCGGTCTAAACTTAATTCCAAAACCCAATTCTGTTGGCTACCTGAACATACACAAAGTTCAAAATTATTAACTTAATTCTCCACAATTAATCTTAAGTCAAAATAACCACCCAATAACTTAATCCAAACTTACCAAACTTCAAAAGATAATTGGCCTTTACTTTGATGAGCAACACCCTAAACATTTCAAGTCTTGAATCTAAAATCCAAACCCAAAAGATATTAACAATTTTAATCCAAAACCAAACATATAAAATTTAATCTAACAATCCTCAAACCAAACCACAATGGGGGTTACCAAGCTTTGAAACTTACCAAAACGCCACGAAGAATGAACTTTAACACCTGTTGGACAACACACAAATTCTCCTCCAAAACCCCCAATTAACCTTTAAATGCAAGGAGGAACACTATCATAAACCCAAGACATAACAAGTGATCCAGAAAATAACCAAGAATAACAATAACACCCAAAAACTTACGCAAAAAAATCATACTCTAACCAAGATTCGATCAGAACCAAGTGGCGAAGAAGATTTGCAGTGGAAGCTGGTTCGACGATAAGGTCAAGCTAATGGCGAGGGGAGGGCACGGCTGGCTGGGAGTGCGTATGTCTAGGCGGCCGGACCTGGGTGGCTGGGTGTTGACAGCACGGCTTCAGTTGGCGGGAGCAGATCTGGGCAGCGGCTTCAATGGGAGACCGGAATCAGATCTGGGCGGTGTGAACGGTTGAGGCGCGAAGAAGCCAAAGTCGAAGCTGGGCTGCTCGCGGCTCGAATCTAGACTGGCGGTCAAGGTCAGCGGCAAGGAAATGCTGGTCGAGGTCGGCGGCGGGAGATGCCGGGTTTGCGTGAGGAAGAAGATGGAAGGGGGGAAAAAAAAGAGGAAAAAAGAAAAAGGAAAGAAAAGAAAGGAATAAAAAAAAAATATATTCCTTCCTATTCCCTTATTATTTATTATTATATTATTATTATTATTATTATTATTATTATTTTCCCATTCTCTTCCTTTCCATTTTTAAAACAACAAATCTTGTCTTTGATTTTCAACACTAAACTCCGGAATTAATTCCTAATATTATTTTCTACTTAAATGATTTTAATTCCAACAATTGCACTTAAATGTCCAAAAATTCCAAAAATGTCCTCAATTAGTAAAAATTTATTGAAAATATATATTTAATAAAAAAATATTACAGGTCCCCTTACTAGCTCATTAAGGATAAATAAAGAAGAATTATTTTGGGAATCATTTGAATTGTTCAAATTATTTCAGGAAAATTAAAGTTGTTAATTATATTAATGTGATTAATATAAAGTATAATGTATATTGATACATTATAGTATATAGTTAATTATAAATATGATTTATATTAAAACTATATAATAAATGAGAGATGAATATTTGAATGAGATTCAAATGTTATTTATATAAATAAGAATTATATAAATTATATGTTAAAGTTTAATGTGAATATGATTCATATTAAACTATAGATTAAGGAGAAATATGCATCTTAATATGATGATTAAAATGCATATTAACAAGATTAATTAAAGGATAATATTAATTAATTAAATTAGTTAATTAATCATATAATATACTTTATTATATGATAATATTGTATGTTTAATAACTCCCCATTACGGGGGAGTTATTTCCATCACAATGGATGGAGTTAAAATAAATCTCATCCTCCCTCTTCCTTAACTTTTTTATTGTGAATAAAGAAGAAAATAGTTGCAAATTTTACATGAAAGAAAACGAAGAAAATTCTCTCTCAAATCTCTCTCTCAATCTCACTGCTTTTCTTTCTCCCAAAAACAAAAGGAGACCACCCTTCTTGTTTCTGTCTGGATAATAGCAAAGGCTCTGAGTGGTGGTGTCAAAGAAAGTTCAGTGTTTGTGTTGTCCAATTTGAGGGAGTAAAGTTATTGTGTTCATGATCTTTTGCAGATGTTTTTCGAGAAGATTTCTACAAGGTTGTGTACTTATTCCCTTTACTCAAATTTTTGTATTGGGATTGATGCCCTAAATCTTGTGGGTTTTGTAGCTTGTAAATTATCTGTACACAAATTATTTATTTAACAAAATAAAGTATTGTTTTATTAGATATTTAGTTTGCATTAACCCAATCCAATAAACTAAGATCCAATGTTATTTAATATAACTTAAACATGTATTTGATTGATATACAAGCGGATCATGTTGAAGTAATAACCTAAATAGTCCGAGTATATGGATAAGGTTTGGTACTTTATCCAAATGATGCTACAGATACGACCCACTTTATAATTGTTACAATAGTCGTAAAGTGTTACAAATGATCTGATCATGATCGTTCATGTAGAGACATGTGAGTGGTGGTATCCTATAAAAAGAGTTTGTATAAGACCGGACCGCAAAATGATTAGTTTCTCTTTATAATGCTGTTACTAGAAAAGGCTTACATTTCTCTAGGATGACCATAGGTGACCTGACCTTAATTCTGAGTGAGTTGTAAACTCCTGTCTATGAAGGTGAACCTTTGATTCGTATGGATGAGAGTAGCCAGATTCGTCGAATCACTATCTACCATTTTGGGGATACATGCAAATAGGAAGCTAAGAACACAATTACACAAGGTGGAATTCACTCCTTCCCATCTTAAGGGTAAGTAGATGACCTTAAGGACTGGTTCTGAGTCTTGAACAATGAGGCGCTCACCTTCTCACTGGCCAGAAAGGAGTTTAGTTTATAGTTTAACTATAACTAACAGTTAATTGGAGGAATCCGTGGTACTTAAGGAGTTAGATATAACTATCGGATAAAACGGTAATTTAACTCAGCTTTAGTTATGAACAATTTGTGAAGGGTGAACTTACTGTTGATTGGTTATGTCCGTGGACACAGAAATATATCTATAGTGCGAAGAGTACAACTATCGGTCTTTAGTAGAATAACCGGAGTTAATGAATGTTGATTAATTTAATTAAAGAGTTTAATTAATTAATATTGTATTATTGGAGCTTATAATCTATAGGTCCATAAGGTCCACTTACTAGCTCATTAAGGATAAAATAAAGAAGAATTATTTTTTAGAATAATTTGAACTGTTCAAATTATTTAAGGGAATTAAAGTTATTAATTATATTAATGTGATTAATATAAAGTATAAATGTATTGATACATTATAGTATATATTTAATTATAAATATGATTTATAATTAAAACTATATAACATATGAGAGATGAATATTTGAATGGGATTCAATATTTATATAATGAGAATTATATAAATACTATAGGTTAAAGTTTAATGTGAATATGATTCATATTAAAACTATAGATTATTGGAGAAATGTGCATCTTAATGTGATTAAAATGCATATTATACGATTAATTAAATTAGTTAATTAATTAATTTAATTAATCATATAATATATTTTATTATATGATAATATTGTATGTTTAATAACTCCCCATTATAGGAGAATTATTTCCATCACAATTGATGGAAGTTAAAATAAGTCTCATCCATTTATGGAGTCCTTATTTTCAATGAAGTTGGTTATATAATATCACCTATTTTAAAAAAAAATAATAAGTCTCATCCTTCCTCTTCCTTAAGTTTTGTATTGTGAATACAGGAAAAAAAAATACAAATTTTACGTGAAAAAAAAGAAAGAAAAGTCTCTCTCAAATCTTTCTCTCAATCTCACTGTCTTTCTTTCTCTAAAAAACAATAGGAGATCACCCTTCTTGTTTCTTGTCGGATAATAGCAAAGGCTCTGAGTGGTGGTGTCGAAAAAAGTTTAGTGTTTGTGTTGTCCTATTCGAGGGAGTAAAGTTGTTGTGTTCGTGATCTTTTGCATAAGTTTTTCGAAAAGATTTCTGCAAGGGTAAGTGTACTTATTCCCTTTACTTTTTCGTTGAACAACATGCTTAGAATTCTTAATGTTTATCCTATTATACGTTTTTTTTTGTACATTTTTCTTTGTTTTCATTGATTTCAAAATTGAATCACAAATGCACGATGTTCTCATGCTTACGCACGGAATTCAATTCCTTCCCTGCAAAAATGAATGTAGTAAAAAATTTAGAGCTAATGAAATGAGAAAAAATTATAAAACTTTTGACATATCAAAGTTTTCATATGTTGGTTATAATTAAATATAATTAAATAAAAAATTAATTAATAATTAATTTATTTTAACTTTTCACATTCCATTCATTCAATCTTGATAAGTTTATTGAAATCACATCAATTTATCTCATACCACATTTTTAATGAATTCTAGGTTACATTTTGTTGTTTTTAATGTAAGTTAAATATAAATAAATAAATATATATATAGTTCTCCTTATGTTTTTCCTTTTTTAAATGTTTTGAATGACTTTTAAGTTGTTTTCTACTTTTGAACCGATTACTTTGCTTATTTGTTAAAAAGTTATATAGATTCTTATGCTAACATTTTTTTTATTATATAATAGAACTTTTCAAACTAAATAAAATAAAATTATCATTTGATTTCATATTATACTTAAAAGTTAATTCTAATTAAAGAAAAAATCTTTAATTTTTTTTTAATGAAGTAATAAAACTTTTTGTGTTCCATTTAGGGATGACAACGGAGGCGAGACGGGACCGGAATGCACTCCTCATCCATGTTCCATGGGGATTTGTAATCCCCATTTTCGTCCCATTCTCCGTTTTGGAGAGTCGGGGTCGGATCCCCACAAAAAAAGTTTTCCGTCTTTTATTTTTTATTTTTAATTATTTTATTTAAAATTAACTAAATTTTTGTATTTATATTAAAATCCTAAATATTTTAGGAGTTAGTATTGTTATGGTTATATTTATTTAAATTAATAATAAGAAACATTTTAGCATTTCTTTATTTTAGATTTAATAAAGAGTTAAAGTTAGTGAAAAAAAAAATAACAAAGCTACTGTTTAAGTATAAATAAATAAAATATATATATATATTAAAAGATAATTAAAAAAATATTGGGAGTGTGGTCAGGGTCGGGAATAGGCGGGGATACCCTCTTCGTCCTTGGTTCGGAGACCATTTTGTGTCCCGATTTGTCTCCATCCTCGGTCAAATCGGGGATTCCCCGCTTCAATTGGGGTGGGTACCCACGAGAATCCGATTTAATGGGGATTTTTGTCAACCCTAATTCCATCATTTTAGTTCTTAATTACAATATTTAATTTAATCTATTGTTGATAGTTAATTATTTACTAATTATAATTGATTAAAATTTTCTTTAGGCATAAAGTTATACGATCTTTTATTAAAAAAAAAGGAACATAGACAGGTAAGAGATCGATCTATTGTTTTTGCAACATCATTTTTAATAAAAATAATAATAAATACTATTTATAAAAAAGATTTTTTTTTTAAAGAAAAGTATCCCAAAAAAGGTAACCAATAAAATTCAAGATCAATGAGAAAACTGGTTTTTATAGTAGTTAGTTACCCAACTTTTTGAATTCTAAAACTATTTAAAAATTTTTTGAATTAAATTAAAGGAAAAAATTCAAGTAGGAGAAACTTTTTATATTCCATCCTTTAAGTTTCTATTATACTTATTATTAAAAATTAATAATTAAAAAAATTATTTTAGATAGTAAAACGGTTGACAATATTTATAAGATAAAGTAAAATTTTAAAACTATCAATAATAGACATTGATAGACACTGATAAAACAAATTATTGTCTATCAACATCTATCATTGATAACTCTAAAATTTTGCTATATTTTGTAAATATTTTGACTCATTTTTCTATATTTAAAAACAGTCCTAATTACTAACTAATTATGTACTATAATTGGATAACTAATAATTAATTATTTATATACTATTTATAATTTATTTTTAATTGCATTTTTTGTAAATAAGTAAATTAACGGAGGAATAAAAGTGTCTAAAACAGTTTTTCCGAGGTCTCACTTTTTAATATACTATCAATGTAACAAAACATGAATTTTGATCAAAACCATGGTCAAGCTCATTCTAATATTGATTGTAATTGCAAAGATTTATTTCTTTTAAGGATGTAATTTTATTTTGAAAAAATATTAATAGATCCTCTGTTGCATTCGTTTAAATCTTAAATTAATAATTTTATCAATTCAAACTTTGAAATTTTGTAAGTGTATCAATTGACACCATCTACCATATTTCGTTTGAAAAAAGTTTGATGTAAAACTTATAATTATATCAATTAAATCCCTAAACTTTCATAAATAAATCAATTTAGACTTTTATACAAAATTTCATTTGAAAATTGTCTATGTATTTACTCTAATAATCCATTATATAAAATTGACATTTGAAGAAGTATACAGGCGTTCGAGAATTAATATATGAATGATTTTCAAAAGTAACCATAGGAAAGAGTCTTAAAGGGTGCAAATTGATGTGCTTTATGAAAAGTTCATGATTTAAATTAAATTATTAGTCTAGGGTTTTAATTGATACAACTCCAAAGTTTAGAGGTATATTTACCTTTTTCTAGTTTTAAATGTGTGGACAAAGATTTAAATATTTTATCTTTTAATTTAGAATATATATCATGATCGAATTAACTATGCTCATTTTGAATCTTGAGGGGGTATATTATGTATTATGTATTATACTACAACTCATTTGTAGGTCAATTCCTTATGAATCTTGAGGGGTATATTTATGTATTTATACTACAACTCATTTCTAGGTCAATTCCTTTTATATATCCATATATTTTTCTCTTTGATTTTTTCTTTAACAAATACATTTAGAGCGGAGGATTTGAAACTCTGACCTCTTGGTTAATAGTTCATATATCTTACTGGTTGATCTATGTTCATGTTAACTCTTTGAATTTGTCTTTCACTAAATTCACACACATGAGAATCTATGTTGAAATTACATGATATCATGTTATTCTTCTTGATGTAATTCTGCTTCATTCTAAAATACATAAGATCTTTGATTAAATTTACTCCAAATTATATATAAATACTAGCCCGTAACACGTACTAGGCACGTGAAATTTATAGTTTTACTTTAGTGTATATATATATATATATATATATATAATTAATAAAATAGTCTTCCACATTGCCTAAATAGTTGTAAATATTCGAAAAGAAAGACGAAATAGGAATTTGTGAAATTTTAAAGGGGAAAGGAATATATCAAACATAAATAATACATTACCTTCATCGTGTAACTACTTCGAGCCAATAAGTTGGATAATATTGTTAGATAGTGATGCTTCATATTTATGGTTTTGTTATACCTATACATAAAAGGATAAATTACCTTCATCGTGTAACTACTTCGAGCCAATAAGTTGTAATGGAGAAAAAGACGTGATTGTTCATTCAAACATATCTCAACCATTCAATTGTGATATTCATATCTATGGTCTAGATCATACCTGTAGTCTACATTAAGAATATGTGCGTTGGGATAATGTTTTAAATTAGTCAGTTTAATCCATGAGTTTTCAAGAATAGACTTAAAAAGTTCTCCAACTAATAAATTTATTAAATTTAAATATAAAATTAATTAAAATATGATTTGACAAGATGAATTGTAAAAAATATATATTTTTTAACATTTCTCACTTCTCTCTCTCCTCTTTCTTCTTCTTCTCTCCACTCTTGTCCTTTCTTGGACATCTCCATAAAAAGGGTGATTTGGCAAGATGAACTGGATTCGAAACTCCCAAATATATATTAGTGATAGACTTTTATCATTTATCTATCACTGATAGACTATTTAAATTTGATCATATTTGTAATTTTTTTATATTATGTTACATCTGTTAATACTTTAGGTCTAATGTTTACATTTATAACTGTACCATTTTGTTTAAGATCGAGCAGCAAGAGGAGCAGCCCATTCCAAGTGTAAAACTTGATGAAAAGGGCCAACATATTTATGCTTCAATGGTTTCATCCAACTGCCATTCACTCTCTAATCCAATTACAAGCTCTAAAGTTAGACAACTGAATTTAAGAATTTTGCTAACTGAATAACTTATAAACAAGGATGGAAATATACAACTTAATTCAAAATTTTGAAATCTTATTCTGATGTGACATTTCTAAATTCTGGAATACACAAAAGTTTTAAACAACCCACAAACTAGATTTCATTGATTCATACACTGCTGCTGCTGTAGTTTTTACTTGTGATCCTTAAAAAATATGGAGATGAAGAAGAGAGGAGAGAGAAGTGGGAAATGTTGAAAAATATATATTTTTTTCAAATCATCTTGCTACATCATATTTTTAATTAATTTTATATTTAAACCTATTCTTGAAAATCCATGAACTATATCAGCACCTATTATTAAAAATTTAAGAACCAAATGAGTATTTTTCTCTAATTATATTCAATAATGGAACCTCAGGCGTCATGTTATGCAATACCATCTCTTCAACTTCTATCCATAATCAATATAAAGAGCTATCATTTACTTTTTTTTTTTTCCACAACGAACTTAGTTTCTTTTACTTTCTCAAACTTTCTTTGTCCGTATGAAATCATAGCTATTTTTTTACTTTTCAAATTTTGATTTGATTTTTTAAATTATTGTTAAAAAGCCAATGACAAAGGAAGAAATTTGAAGCAAGAACTAATAAGACTTAATTTAAATGGTTACCAAACGAAACCTAAAAAATTAAAAAAAAAATGGTTTTATAGATGTAACAAAATGGTTCACCATGTTCTCATCTAAGGAGCTATGATCTTAAGCATGTTTTTTTTTTTTTTTTTTTCAATATTCGACTACTTTCGTTTGCTGTAATTAAAAAACAACTTAACAATTGCATGTTAATCTACGAATTTATGGTTTTATATTTAATTTAAATTAAAAAACAACTTATTCATCTCCTTCAATATAAAAAGGCCTCTCATCTATTTTTTTTTTTTTTTTTACCATGAGTTAGTTATATTTTTTTTTCATCTGTTAGTTCCCAATCTTCATGAAGATTTTAAATTTAAAAGATTGCATCTCATATTGGTGTAGCACATTGTTGATGGCAAAATCTGGCCAAGGGAACTCACCTAACTTTCATGTATCTTCAATGGTAAATTTGTACTCAAGAGAAGAAATTATCTGCAAGATAATAAAAAAAGGTAACACATTGGTGTGGTGCTTACAACAAACACTTTGATGCTTAAATCAATACTTTGCATAAATGTCAAGGCAAGTAGTTTTAAGGAGGAGATGAGCTTATCTTTCATGGGGTTGCCACTCTCTATTTATAGTTGAGTCCTAGAGGTCTTCCTTATCCCAATTGGAGAAGGAGATCTATTTCCTTATTCCACTTTAAAACTGGACACGTGGGACTTGGGATCAGGCCGCTGAAGATATTCGAACGAAGAAGGTTAATCCGGATCAGCCTTACTATAAGGGATTTCACGGCCTCGACCTCGACCTTTGAGGCCGAGGCAAGCCTTGGGCTCACAAGGCTCACGCCAAAACGGGCCAAGTGAGCTCTTTTGAGCCCGACTCACCTTCCCTTTATTTGTTGGAATTTGGACTTGCTTCTTAGCAAGTCTCAGGTCCGTTTTCTGGGTTAGGTAACTTGCGATGGTGCAAGTAAAATTGTGATCTAAAAGAATTAGGCGTCAGCACGATTGAAGATTGCGATCGCAAAGTTATGCGATCATATGCGATCGTGAGAAATTGCTCAAAAAGGTGGTCGCATAAAGACTGTGCATCAAGGTGATAACATAATAAATCATAATGGGATGGAAAGCTGATGACAGTCGAATCCAAATTTAGTTGACAAGTCGTTAAAGCCACACTGTAGCAAGTACACTCAACTTTCGGTGACCATTAATCGATGCATCAGAGCAGGGGAATTAATGACCGCCCATCATTACAATCATTAGAGAGAAAGATTGCTTCACCTTGAGCTCTATAAATACCGAAGGCCACCAATGTAAAAGGGGTTAACAAGATATATAGAGAATATACAAGTTAGAGAGTCGTTAGTCTGTTCACGTACATACTCATATTTATACTTAGAGGACGGAGACAAGCAAGGAGACGAGGAAGCCGAGAGATCATTTCCGGACAGATTGAGAGACTACCGGAAAGCGCTATAAAGGAGAGAGGGCCAACACTTGAGAGAGCAAGGATATACATCTAGATAGAGTTGGAGTGAGAAAGAATAATGTAAAAGGCCACGGGAAGCAAGACATTGCTTACCGGGCTTCTTATCTCTCAATTCCATTTGTTATTTTGTATTCAACACTTTATTTATAGATAATGGAAATCTCATTTACACCTATGTTCAATCTCTTCATACTTCGCATGAGTAGCTAAATTTCTGAATGGGTTGAGAAGTATTTAGCTAGCATGACTTAAGATTTACATTTTATGTGATCATCTTGTCTTATGTATGCGTCATTCACCCTTTAGAGATAATTGAGAGAGTAGTCGAAAGATAGAATCTAGACTTGAGAGAGTCAGATTAGAATCTAGGCTTAAGAGAGTCAGATTAGAACCGCATAAGCAAGAAATAGAAACTTAGACATAAGTTCTATTGCTATTAACACATCGTATGCACCCTAGAAGTAAGATATGATGATATGCGGTCATCTTGTTTTATGTGTGTATCATTCATCATCGCATAAACAAGAATAGAGGCTTAAACATAAGTCATATCGACTTTTTTGTATACATCGCATACGTCTTAGAAATAGGAATTATGGCATTTGCATTGAGAGATGACGTACTGTTATTTATGTATAGCATGATCGCATAACTTGTGCATAATCTTAGGGAGTGTTAGTTAAACCTCTTCTCAACTCCTTCATCGCATACTCATTTTAACTCTTGATTTCATCAACTGTTCGTTCAAACTCCGTCGGATAGGAAATATTCTTAATCAAAACACCATCCAATTCATTTGTTTTCACCATCGCAAGAGAATCAAAGCAACTGTCGCATATTTACTCAGTAGTCTTTGTGTTCGACCCTGAACTTACCAGGAAACCTAGTAAGGCTTATACTTGGCTCTTATTAGGAAAACTTGCATGATCACCACATAATACATCACGCAAACCCACTCCAAAATCGCATCACAATTCATAATGCATCATTCACTTTCATAGGTTAACTTACGGGATTGCTTAAATGTACACTATGTACACCTTTTAATAATAAAAATAATAAGTCTAATAATAATAGAAACTTTAATAATGAGGATGATAAGTCATACCAATTTTTAGGAGGTGGAGTGTGCTATGCATGTGGCTACCTCATGGTGTTGTACACTTGTCAAGCTTGGTTTGGTTGGAAACAAGGAGAAACGGATTGAGGATCACGTGGCATCGATCCAACGATCAAAAGAAGGTGGGGGGTGTGTCGAGCACACATCCCAATCGAGCGGCTCTGCTCAGCCTTGGCTATTGAGGCTGAGGCAGGCCTGCACGCCTACCATTCTTAGTGGTAGGTTGGCACGTCTGGTGTGCCTTCCTCGAGCAGGCACGCCTCAACCCTCTCTTTCTTTCTTTCTTTATTTCTTTTTTTTTTTTTTAATTTGAAATCTTCATTTCCCTCAAAATCTCTCCCACAAGTATGGGTGAGTGAATCTTCTTTCTCATCCCTACTCCAGCTTGTTTCTGTTTTCAAAAGATTGGTGTCTTACACCCTTCTTCTTTCTTTTACTCCCTTTATTTTCTTTCTCCTTTCCTTTTGCTTTAAGATTTCTTTTAACGGTGAAGGTGAGTGCATCTATGATGAGAATAATTCCTCCCCTTCTTACTATGAGTCTTAATATTCGCCTGAGTCATATGTTAAGGAACCTTTTATGCTTGTGGGTGATTTGCCATCTTCCGTGATTTGAGTTCAACTTGAGACATAATGATGTAACTATGGCATCCCTCCCATGGTTCATTTAAAGGCTCCTTATTCTGACAAGACCATCGATAATCCTCCTAATGGGGAAGTGACCCTTTATTTGACCATGTTCTGTTTTGGGGTTCGCCTACCTCTAACTGTTAGCTTTAGGGCTTCAATCAAACCAAGTATTTTGATGATAAAAAATTTAGAGTTTTTGTACTAACATTTTCAGTGTTTCAAAGTTACTATCTTATAGAGCTCAGAAAGACGATTCCAACGCAATTTGAATCGCTCAAATCAAAATTCAAACAAGAAAGTTATAAGTAAAAGAAGATTGGAGAGGAAATCCAACGTGGCAGTGACATGTGGCACCTTGCTGACGTGGCAGCTGACATGGCACACAAACGATCAATTTTGATTAGGTAGCAGCTGACGTGGCACTCCAACCGGTCAGTTTTTGCTAATGTGGCATATGATGTGGCAGTGACGTGGCAGCCATGGACAAATAAGATAATGACAAGTGGTAGCTGATATTTAAAAAAAAAGGAAAAGGAGAAGAAATCGTTAATTGACCCGCGGATCAATAGTATGGCGACACGTGGCGCGGTTTAAGATTTTTCAGCCTTTTCAAATTTGATTTCCTTCCTAAATTTTCATCCTTCAAATCTTTTTTATTCTCCAAATCTTAATAATTCCAATATTTCAAAATTCCTTTTCAAATCCTTTTTATTCTCCAAATCTCAATAATTCTAATCTTTCAAAATTCCTTTTCAAATCCTTTCCTTTTCTATTTTTATTCAGTCTCCACCCTTCATTTGCAATCATATCCAATGGCGAAAATTTATCTCCCTCGCCTATAAATTTGACTTAATTTTACTCTTCATGGACACACCAAAAGCTATCAAGTCTTAAAGCTCTCAATTCTCTCTACTCTCAAATTCTTGTCCTCCTTGCTCCTAAATTGGCCTAGAGTTATTTTTGTGAGTGCTCAATTTGTGTATTTAGCCTTCAAGAGGTAATATTGTGAGGTTTTCTTTTAATTTTTGGGAATTGTATTAAGGTGTGGGTACACCTTGGGTTGTGAGAAAAAGAAATTGGTTTGATCCTAAACCAGTAAAGGATCTTGGGTTTCTCTTTAACCTAGGAAAAAGAGGGTCGTGTGTCGGTTTGGTCCTCACCTGTAAGAGGATCACTTAGTGAAATACCCAAGAAGGAGTCTTGGAGAGTGGAGTAGGTAATTTGCCGAACCACTATAATTTCTGATGTTTTCTCTTCCTCTCTCTCTTTTATTTCTTGTTTTTTGCTTCTTGTCTTAGTTATTTTTTTAATCTTTCCAAATTGCATGATTTAATTTTTAGTGTGTTATTTAAATTTATCCTTGATTAAATTGTCTTTAAATTTGAAGTTATCATAGTTTGCATGAGTTAAGTTTTGTCTTGCATAAATTTTCTTTAATCAAATTAGTGGGTTAACTTTATTGAGCATTTTTTTAAGATAAAATTATTTTAAAAAAAAATGGTAGTCAACCCTATTCACCTCCCTCTAGTGTTGCCTTTAGATCCTATACTAACTTTATTTTTTAAGAGTTTCCTGGTCTTGATACAACTCGCCCCTGCGCAAATTTTGTCGAACGGGTGGAGTCATGTTATCAGGACTTACTCACTTTGGCAGATCTACG
Source organism: Benincasa hispida (assembly GCF_009727055.1). Classification (NCBI taxonomy): domain Eukaryota; kingdom Viridiplantae; phylum Streptophyta; class Magnoliopsida; order Cucurbitales; family Cucurbitaceae; genus Benincasa; species Benincasa hispida. The sequence goes on along the minus strand of NC_052354.1, from coordinate 36,582,836 downwards.
ACGATGGATTGCCAATGTCCATTCCCACTTTCCTATCACTGTACCAAATTAATCGTAGTTCAAAATTCAAGGATTGTTTTTGTTATATTGTGGCTCACAAAAAGGCTTTAATGTGTAATGTCTCCTCTGTAAAACATTGGACAGAGCATTGGTTTTTTGCTCGTGGTGATTGGTTGTCTACTGATGAGGCGGGCATGTGTTATGTGGTTCCAACAAGGTTTAGGGATTTCGGTAAGGGCCTTTTTTCCTGTTACCCCTTGCTTGGAACCATCTTGCTTCTCTTGCTTCTCTTTCTTGCTAACTTTTTTCCTCTATTATTTATAGTGCCTCGAAAGTTTAGCTGCTCCACTATCGCAAGGAATTTAGCCAGAGCCATTCAGAGCTCGAATAAAGAGACAAAACACGGTTCTAACTTCATATCTCAAGAAAACCTAATCCTCGTCGGACTCACTCATTCTGAATTTTTGACAGGTCTACTCTAGTCAAAGTCCTTATTTATGTCTGATTCTTCTTTTAGTCGGCCTTGGCCTCCGAGGTTGACATTCTCTTTTCTTCTTACTTCATGTTTTACATACATTTTACACCTCGCTATCATTTATTTTTCAAAATGAGTTCTCGCACTGCCTCTTTTTTTGAAAGCGTGAGTAGGGGAGAAAAAAAAAGCAAAGACAAGGTTGGGCCCTTCCATGCTCAATCAGACATCAATGTCCCAAACCTTGCTTGAGATAGAGTCAAGAAGAGCCATCCCCTATCGGATCTTCATCCCTTATCCAAAGGTCTTCGCCAATCCTCTCGCCTTCAAAATACCCCTGTTCCCCAAGATGTTGGTGAAGGTTCTGGTTCTAAACCCCGCATTTGCGCCTTCGTTCTTCTTAAGGATTTTTTTTACTCCAACCATATGAACCTCCTATCTCTCAATTTCCAAATATGGTAGGGGATTGGCCACCAGATTGAGTCTCATGAGGTTGGTGCCATCAATCCTTTCAAAGCCCCCAGCTCTACTCTTTACAGTCTTTAAGAGGTACTTCAGGGTACCTCCCCCCTGGGGGGGAGGGGGGGTGATCGACCTTGGCCTCTGAGGTCGTGCCAAATTTATTTTTCTCTCTCTCTCTCTTCTTTAACACTTCCGTTTTCCGTTTTAACAACTTTTTACTAAGATTTCCATTTCTAGTATGAGCCTAAGCAACCATATTAACTCTCTTCAGCAAGACCATGCAGAATTGGTTCGAATCCGAGCTAAACTTGTTCAAGCTTAGCAAATTTTGGAAAAGGTGAGGAACAAACACTTTTTTAAATAGATCAACTCTCATGAAAAGATTAGTCAACTTAGGGCCCAACGGAATGAAGCCCAAGAGCATCTGGACTCTGTTGAATATTTGGCTGATGCATTCGAAAAAACAAAAAGATACAAAAAAATGTAAAACGATGCAATGGAGGTTGGACTTGCCTAGTTGTGAAAAAAAAATATTCTCGTCAGCACCCTGGCCAAGATTATACCTTCCCTCCCTCATTAAACGAGTCTGATGAAGGTGCTGGAGAGGGTGACATGGACACTAACTTAGGTAAAAATGATGCTTGATTTTTATCTTTTTTGGTTGCGTACTTATTTTTCATTTCTTCTATGTATTTTCTATTTTTGGACTTTAAAACTTATCCAATCTTTGTAATGAAAAATTTTCCCTTTTCCTTTTGCTAACTTCTGTCATTTCTCTTTTTAAATGTTGAAAGACGGAATTCCTCGATCAATTTCTTTCCAAATAATTTAACCATTTCTACTAAAATTAATGCACTAGTGGTAGCACAGGACGAACATAGGGAGCCCTTGAATTTCTCAGATAAATAGTTGCGGTCCGAAGTAACAGAAGGGGGGTTTTAGACATTGATTTTTATATGCAAGAAAATTAAATTATAGGAAAAATAAATGAAATTAAATTCAATAATTAAATAGTCTAGCTTAGAATTTTGAGTTATTCCCCAAGTTATAACTTGAACATAGATTCATCAAATTAATTCCTTTTTTTATCTAAGCTTAGCCAACTCACCTAGAAAAGCTTGGTGAGAGTCCAATTAATCAATTAGCCAATTTAATCAGATGAAAAATCATCATATTTAATTAAGACTAACCGCATTATGAATAAGGATTGTGCTAAGGTGAATACTAACTAGGAACAACCTAATTCATCATGATTTTTCCTAGGTTGATTAGAATAATAAGACAAGCTAATCTAACATTTTGCCACTTTGGTCGAATCACAATTATATGTCACTTGTTGCATTTTGATACCTAGCTAATGATTATACAACTTCAAGTAGTAATATAATCATAAACATGCAATACAAAAAAAGAATCATAAGACAAAAATATTAGAATTGTGCAATTGATTTAAATATTTCAAGTTACAATATCGAGGAAAAGCTAAAAAGAGTACCTTAGCTCATCATCGACATGCTGATCAAGGAGGTTGAGTTTTGATACATGGAAGATGAAAAAACAGAGAAAAAGTAGAGAAAAATCATATGAAAGTCGGTTGGAATAAAATATATCTTGACCCAAACGGCTAACTTTTCTATTTACAAATCGCGATGCTGCCACGATGCTAGGGTGCAGCACCGCGGTGCTAACGAAAATCTGCACGAACGAAACTTCGAAGAACTGCGATGCTCTAAGGCAGCACCACGACACTATGTGCTTTGCACGAAAACTGGACATTCTGGCTTGTCAGCGTCGAGCGCGGCGCCATATAGCATCGCAGCGCCTGTGCAAGCAGAGGCAAACTTGTCTTTTTCACCTTATCTTTTCCAGCTGATGCAATTAAAGTCTGTTTTGGTCCGTTTTAGTTCCATTTTATCACTAACACCCTGTTTGACCCTTTAAGTACTCGAAACCTACAAAATAATCAAATAAATACATAAAATGCAAGAACAGTCTCAAATTAAGTGAGACAAGATAGTATATTTTTAGTTCTATCTGATCCCCAACTTAATTCTTGATCGTCCTTGAGCTGGTAGAATAAAGCACACAGTCACACAAAAGATATGCTCGCTCAAGTTGCATGGTTCGTTTCTCAAGTCTCAATAGTCTCCTAGAATTTAACTTGCACCCAACAATAAAATTAATTCATAATCAATTAGTGACACACAATTTAAAAATGATTTTAAACTTATTCGTGCAAGAGTGAGTTCAAAGCCCTTCAAATTAAGTCCTAGCACCCCGGAATGACATTAAATGGCTCTTAATTTATTTTTCCCTTACATTGGCTCATGAACTAACTATCAAGTTCCCAAAAAAAAATCAAAGTAAAAATTGTTGGGGTTGATGCCCTAAATATCGTGGGTCATATAGTTTGTAATTGTAATGTACAAACAATTTTATTTATTTAATAAAATATGAGATATTTCATTCGACATTTAGTAGCATTAAACCCACAAACCAATAAACTAACATCCAATGATATCTTCTGTAGCTTAAACATGTATGTAGAGACATATAGGTAGATCATGTTTAAGTGATAACCTAAATGGTCTGTAGAAGATGGATAAGGCTGGGTACATTATCCTAGTGACACTCGAATATGACTTGCTTTGTAGATGTTACAATTATTGCAAAGTGCTACAAATGATCTGATCCTGATCACTCATGTAGAGACATGTGAGCAAGGGTATTCTATACAAAGGAGTTTGTATAAGACCAGACCACGAAATGAATAGTCTCATTACATAACATCGTTAATGATAGAGATTTACATTTCACTAGGAAGACCATAGGTGACATGACCTGAATCTTGAGTGAGTTGTGAACTGCTGCCTATGAAGACGGTCCTTTGATTTGTATGGGTGAGAGTGGCCAGATCGTTGACTCAATAAGTCTACCATTATGGGGATTCATCTGATTGGGGAGCTAAGAATATAGCTACACAAGGCAGAATTCACTCATTCCCTAATTATTGGGATAAGTAAATAAATTGCTCCTTTAAGAGCTGATTCCGAGGCTTGAACAATGTGGCCCCACATCCTCTCTTGGCGTGAGAGGGGTTTGGTCATAGTTGGACTATGACTTAATGTTCATTAGAGCGATCAATGGTACTTAAGGAGTTAGATATAACTATAAGGGCAAAACGATAATTTTCGTCCAACTGTACTTACAAGCAATTTGTGAAGGGTCATTGCGTTGTTGACTGATTATATCCAATGGACACAAAAATATATTTATAGAGCGAAGAGTGCGGCTGACGATTTTAGTGGAGTGACCGACAGTTAATGGATGTTGAATAATTTAATTAAAGAAGTTTAATCAATTATTCAAGTACCATTGGAGCTTCAATCTACAGGTCCATAAGGTCTCCTTTGTAGCTCAACAAGGATTATTGAGAATTAATTTTGGATTAATTTGAATTGTTCTAATTAATTGGAGAAGTTAATTATATGTGATATAATTAATATAATGTATTTGATACATTATAATATGAAGTTTATTATGAGATGAATTAAATATTTGAATTTGATTCAAATATTAATTATATGGATGAGATTCATATAATTAATTTAGTATAAATACGATTTATATTAAATACCATGCATTATTGAGAGAAATGTATTCAATATTAAAACTATAAGTTACGTATTATATTTGATATAACATATAGTTTAATATATATTAGATGATAACATATATTATATGATAAGGTGGTTATCATATATATATATTATTAAAATAATTTGATAAATTATTTTATTAAATGTTTTTTAATTTTATATTAATTTTTTGAAATTACAACTCCCTCCCCCTTTCTCCCTCTTCCTAAAAGAAACACAGAACCCACACCTCTTGTGATTCTCATCCCCTATAGAGAATACAGAGGAAATTCTTGTGGTGTGGCCATAGTGGTTTCTTGTTCGTGATAGTTCGCGAAGAAGGGTAAGCACTTTCTAACCCTAATTCTTTTAAAAAATTTGCATGCAATAAAATTAGTTTGAATTGCATAATTGTTGTTATGCAATTCTTTATATTCTGTAAAAATTGGGAATCGGCAACGATCCCCACTTTCATTGTGGACCTTCGGGTTCCTTCAATAATATGTCAACTGAGGTGGCTGAAATTAAACTCTAGGGATCCCTAAGTTTGCATTTATTTTACCTAGGGGTATTAGCTTTCACACATCCCTACAGGGAACTATACTCATTCTTTTCTCGCGAGTGTTCTAACTAATCACAATAAAGGTAGCTCTTTCTACCCCTAGTCGAGCACAAGATTATAAGTTCATTTTCTTTTTCATGATATTTTCTTTTCAGTCAACAACAAATCAACTAATTTTTTAAAGCAGACATATAAATCATTTTTACTTCTCAGTATTACATTATAACCTATCATGCAAGACACTATCTAATCATTGGTGCCTATCAGAGTGATAACAAAAGTACAAGCCAAGTAATACAATTCTAAGCATGCGAGATCTAATATAGGCAGAAAAAAAAAATTAAGCGTGTATGAAAAATTAGAATTTTTTTAAAAAATGGTTAAAAATCATGATTATTCATCTCAAAGATCATATCATGCAAGAAAATTTACAAGGGAGTGTGTAATAAACTAGTCAACACAACGAACCATATAACATGAGTAACTATGCATATAAAGCATACAAATAGTCTGAGCTCAGATGCTCAAGGGCTCCAGCCAGAATACAGACATACCCTACCCCCAAGTTAAAATCTAACAGTGGTCCTCAATGTGATAAAGAATGAAAATAAGGGACAAAATGAAAAGAGAAACAAAAATCTTCCCTAAAATTTTGACACGAGGATGGCGATGATATCTAGTTCATCTAGAAATATAATTCTCTCTATCTTCTCATTTGGCTACAAAAACCTAAATATCAATAAACATTGAAAAAACTAAGTTCAATAAGAAATAAAAATAAACAAAAAAGAAATCTACATTAAGAAAGCAATAAAAATATAAATCCTGACTGCCTCCAGGTACCGCAATTGTTTAAGGTCATTATGCTCGACCGGACTCGACTTCATCAACCATATTCATTACAAACTACTGAGCCACCATCCTCCACACCCATTTTAGAAGGTTGGCCATAATTCTGAAAAACCATAGTACTAGAATAGACATGATAAGTAGTATTGGGAGTTTTAGAAACAAAAAAACTTTTTGCATTTATCATCGTGCCTAAGAATTAAGTCCCATTATCAACATCAATATTAGCCCTTGAAGTCTTTAAGAAGGATCAACCTAACAACACAGATAATTTAAAAGAATTACAGTCAACATTCACATTTATCACATAAAAATCATAGGGGAAAATCAGGCAATCGACTCTAACAAGCATATCTTTAGTCAAACCAATTGACTTAACAAGAGAATGATCAGCTAACTGCACCAAAATATAAACAGGGTGCATGATATGAGACTGAAAATTAGCATACACATAAGCATGCATTATGTTTGTAGGAGACCCTAAATCTAATATGGCATGTTCAAATTTTCTAGCACCTATCTCACAAGGAACAGAAAACATACATGCATCTTCCTACTTAGTAGGTAAATTACCTGGAAGGACTACCTCCTGCTTGACCTTTTCCTCTTGTTTCTTTCCCTCTGAAGGTACCTCAGTCCATATTTTCTTGCCCTTTTCAGTAGGGCTCTTGTGTTGGGTTGTATATCTTAAAACTCGTAGTTTGTAATATTAAACATATTCTATTTTTGCAATAAAGATGTTATTGAGGTTTAATCAATAAACAATTTTTGAATATGTAAATTGCGCGTATAAATACTAAATCTAATAAACTAAGATCCATGGCTATTACATGAATACTTGGACTATATGTGAAGACATAAAATGGATCAAGTTCGAGTAGATAGCCAAAATAGTCTATAGAATACGAATGAGGCTGGGTACCTTATTTTGGTAACACTAAAAATGTGGCCCACTTTGTATTTAGTACAAATGATGTAATCCTTAATCGTTCATATGGAGACATGCGAGTGGAGGTGTCCTATGCAATGAGTTTGTGTAAGATCGAACCAAGAAACAAGTCACTTTTACTTTATAACGTTGTTTAGTGTTTAAGATTGACTATTTCAAAGTGATGACTTAGGTAACTCGACCTTAATTTTGAGCTAACTATAAACTCCCATTTCAGAAGTAAGATGAGGTAGATAGCTGGGGACATAGGTTGCAAGATGGAATTTATTCCTACCCGCTTTTAGGGATAGTAGAGAGATTGTTCTCCTAAGTACTGATTCTAGGTCTGGAACAAGGGCCCCACCCTTTCACTGGCCCGAGAGGGACTCGGTTTGGTGATTGGATCACAAACCAATTATCCATTAAAGGATCAATGGGATTTAAGGAGCAAGATATAATCTCAGGGATAAAACAACATTTGATCCAACCGTTATTATGAACAACCTATGAAGGGTCGACTTACTGATTATGGTTAAATCAAGTTGACAGAAATCTATCTACAGTGAGGGGAGTGAAACTACTTGGGCTTTAGTGGAGTGACTCGATAGTTAACGAATTTTGATTAATTTGGTTTAAAGAGTTTAGTCAATTAATCTCGGATCATTGGAGTCCATGATCTGTAGGTCCATTAGGTCCCCCTACTAACTCACAAATGGATTAAACCTCAAAATATAGTGATGAGTAAATTTGAAATGTTCAAATTCGAATTAAGGGAATTCGTAATTACATACGATATAATTACACGTTTAATTATTGAAATAAACGAAATTGGAGAATTGGATAATATTTAAATTCGATTTAAATATTAATTTTAATTTCATGAATAGGGATTCATGATTGTGGAATTGATGTTTTTATAATTTAATATTAGATATTAAATTATGTTAATTAATTAAATTGATTAATTGATTAAATATATTTTATTTAAAATTAATTACTGAATTAATTTTATTTAAAATTAGAAATTTGAATTTTATAAAAATTCAGATAACAAAATCAATTTTGATTTAATTTAAATTAAATTTTGGAAATTAATTTTAAATGAAAATTTAATTTTCTAAATTAATTTTGAAAATAAGTTTCAAAATTAAAAGAAAATTTGAATTTTAACTTGAAAAAAATATTTTTTTTTTGGAAAATTCCACTAAGTGGAATCATCTCACTTTCAAACACCCAAATTCCAACTCACAAATCCATTTCAAATTTGAAGTAAGTTGTGAGACCCAGAGCCCATTTTCCCTATTAGCATAAAATAAAGAAGAATTAAATCCTAGGGTAAGAGTAGGAAGGACCCTAAGAGATAAAAAGGGATAGAATACTCTGGAATTTAAACCCTAAGTGGTGAAGATGTGGTTAAGTGAAATCCTACTACAAAATTGACTAAGTGTTTAGACATGGGCAAAAAGGGGGAAGTGTAGTAAGAGTAACACATGCCTTGGAGGTTAGATCAACGTATTAGGCAAAGGATGCATTGAAGGGTGGCAGACGGTTGAAGGATGGCAGCCGAGGGTGAGGCATTGGAATGGCATGAGGCTGGAGGGTGGCATGCATCGAGTAGGCTCAATGCCCAGCCATGCGTCGAGCAGCCTCGACCAAATTGCCAGCCATGAGTCGAAGCGCCTTCGCCAAATGCCCAGCCATGCGTCGAAGCGGGCCAAGCTGTCGTGCCAAGTGATGCGTTGAATGGCTGAGCGAACGATGCGTCGATGGCAGAACCCATGCGTCGAGCGGACGAGCAAGCCCTGCCGAGCGATGCGTCGATGCCAAGCTGCCGTGCCGAGCGATGCGGCCAAACGCCCATGCCATGCGACCCATATGAGCCATGCGTTGATGCTAAGCCATGCGTTGGAGCCGTGCGACCTTGCAATGCGTTGGAGGTTGGTGATGGCTTGCACAAGGGATGCATTGGACATAGGCCATGCGATAGACTAGGTTGGACACATGGTGTTGGCTCTTGCGATGGTTAAGGGTTGCGATGGTGCTATGTTGGAAATTAAGGTAAACTAAGGATTACTATGCGTTGGAACCAACTATGCGTTGAGGACCTACTATGCGTTCTGAGTACGTTATACGTTAATACCTTAGGCTAGTTGTATGCATTGAGAATCACCCTAGTGAACGCATATTGAAGGGCATGAACGCATAAGAAGGTTGAGCTCATAAGGAAGACGTCATCCTAACATGTGGCTCGTTGAGAAGAAACCTTCAGACTTAAGGATTTGAGGTGGAGGCTTGAGAAGACATGCAAATTTGGTCTCATGCTTGGCATTGTAGAAGGAAGACATCCAACACTTACATGGATCAAACCTTGTGTTGGTAGACACCTCAAGCAAGAGGTGGAAGGGGCTGAAGTTTGGTAATCTTTAGGAGTAACACATGGAGAAGTAGGTGTCGATTTGGAGGGTTTTTGGACGCCTATAAAAGAAGGGACACCCCACTCCAACCTACACACCAAGTCATTTCTCAAAGAGCACAAAGAGAGGAAAAATAAAAAGAGAGAAAGATTAAGTGTGGGTCGGAGATACCAGCAAGGACGCGGAGGAGGCAAACTATCTGGACAGCCGCAAAAGGCCAACTTCAAACCACTAGTTCTCCCAAACCACTCGTGCAAATCAGGTGATTCTTAAACCAAAAGTTTCTAAATTAGGTCTAGTTTCTATGTGTGGGCTGTCTCATTAAGGCTGTCAAAATTAAGGAAATTGAGAGGTGCTCACCAGAAAGAAGACAATCGGGCCAGGAAGAGTAAATTTGATACTCAGAGCTTTCACCAAGGAATTTGGAGGCGAAACTTTAAGTTATTGTATTAAGAAATTTTCATATATTTTTTAAGAAGAAATTGTCTTGAGATAAGGTCCGGAAGTGGTAGTAATCTAAGTTTCAAAACTGAATAGGATCCAACGGTAGAATCAGGGAAACCAAGTGAACTGCGTGGAAAGTTCTCCATAACTTCACTGTGAGTGGTTAATTATTCCCTTGTTATTTTGAGCATATTGTAAATTAATATGTTGTAGATTATGTGTGATGATTGGGATGGTCACGGGGTCTAAGGACCTAGAACCTGAGCCTAGAGTAAATCCTTACAGGATGGTCAGGGGACCGAGGAGTCTAGTGCCTGAGCCTGTGGGATAGAGAATCCTTGAAGTGGGATGGTCAGAGGGCGTGCGGGCCTAGTTTCTGAGCCCATGATAGGAGGAGCTATGTGCACATAGGCTGGTATTATTGTTATGATATTGTATGTTAAACATCTATCGTGTGTGTAGGTAGATTCGTGAAAGCTTCATGCTTTGTTGAAGGTTCACTTGGAAACCTCATGTTTGTTATGGAAGATTTATATTTGTGTTACCACTCACTGAGCTTTGTAAAAGCTCATGATTTGTCTCTATGTTTACCTTGCAGGTAGCTGACGAGTCCAGGTTGTGATATTGGTTAAAGTCTGCCACAAGTTGAAAAATAGCTTTAAATAAGACTGATTACCGGGATAAGGTTTCCATGTGTATATTATAATTTGAACTTGTAAACTAGTTTCTATTAAAATCATGTAATATTTTTTGCTGTGAATATACTAAAAGAAACTAATACTTGAGCCAAAGTATTAACAGATTATATCATGCCTCAGCACGGGCTCGGGGCGGGGTGGGACATAAGTGTTATCATCTTCATGGCAATTGAGATTGCATGAAGAAGGTGATCAAAACCAGCTTCATTTTGTTGATAAAAAGGGACATGCAAATGGTTTTCTGCTGAAACAATTGAGTAGAAGAAAGCCTTTCTCTTGCTCTAGCACAACCAGCCTTCTTCTCCTAAATATTCCTTAAATATAACTCATTTTAGACCTTACAATCCAATCTAAGGTCCTAGAGAATAGTAGGGAAGATCAAGTGGTGGTTTACATCCATTTGGAGTGAAGAATCAAGCTGGAACTTGAAGATTTTGAAGTCTTCAAAGGTATGTTTTCAGAAACCCTATTACTTGTTCTTAAGCATGCTGTCTTAATTGCTAAAATTGATGAATTAGAGTGCTTAATGATCCTGATTTTTTCTACTAATTGCATGCTAACTTCTTCAATTAGCACCAGAGCATGATTTAAGCACTCAATTCGTGTTAATTTTAGCTTGGTGCGTGATTTTCATAGGTTATATGAAAATAGTTGCGGATATAGATAATTTCAGTTTTGGCATTAAAATTCTCTTCAATTAAATATTAATTGTTGTAATTGCCTTTATGTTTATGGACCTTAATGTGTGATTAAGAGTTTGTAAATTTTTTAGAGTCAATACAGTTGTAATTGAAGAAAGAAGCAAGAAAGGTCAGGCGAATAAAACCTGTTGTGAAGCTACTACCAGGCAGCATTGCAACACTGCCCATAGAACGTCACAATGCTGCTTATTAGACAACCCAGTTTTGAAGAATAGCCCGAAGCGTTGCAACGTTGTGCTCGATCCTTTCCAAAAACGCGTGCGTGTAGCTCAGCCGGTTTGAGGGTGAACCGGTTTGGCCAGTTCAGTTCATGATAGTTCGATTCATCCCCATTTTTGGCTAATTCAACCCGTTTTAGTGTTTTAGGGGTCTAGTTTGGGCGATTCGAGTCCGATTTGGGTCGGTTTGTGAAGTCCAAAAGCTTTTGGAAGTTGGTTTTTTATTATTATTATAATAATTTAAGTTATTTGTTTGCTTGGTATACCAAAACGGATCTATATCAGTGTGTGTTTAATTATTTATGCATTATGAATGTATGTTATGATTAAATAAATCTTGTTTGTACATATAGTATGCCATGTATATTTGAAATCTCACCATAGGAAGCATGTAGCATGCATTGAAAGTATGTTATAAATAATTATAATGTATAGCATGCTTTAGGGTTTCAAGTTTTTAATATAAAGTGTTATATTAAATTCAGAAATGCTTGATGTATGTTATGGATGAAAAGCATGTCTATAGTTTTATAAATTATTATAAAATTGAATTAGACATTTAAAATCCATAACAAAAATAAAATGTATGTTCACCTAGGATTAACAAATAACAACTTGTTTTAGTTGTTAAAATAGGTTCTCATCTTGTAAAATTTTAGTTACAAACTCAACCGGCTTATAATCCTGTCTAAGGCTGGAGGTATTTAAGTAGACGGTTTACGGAATAGCTCCTACCTAGGGATTAGAACCAAATAATTGAGCATTGTTAACCTGGTTTTATGAGCATGTATGAGCAACGTGAGGTATTAAAATTGGTTTATCACCTAAACGTCGTGAGTTAAACCAAATATAAAAGTTATATTTGGAAGATCACCTAGACTTAGGTTGTTTATTAACTGGAATAAACCTAAGTAAATTTTTATCCAAAACAAAATAGAACACTTCAGTTGGAGATTAATATATAAACGGTATATTGTTCTTAGCTCTCACGTCTCTAGGAGTTCACACCGTGAGATTCATGTTCGACTTTGTGTCACCCTAGGAGTGACCTCCACTTGAAAAGTGTTTGCATGGGTCAATAGCAAGGAGAACGGGGGAAGTAGTTCATAGTAAGTGAGTGAAAATGTGTGTCAAGTGTCATGCAGTCTCTTCCATTAGTTTGGACCATGAGATTCTTATGTTGCACCTGTTTGTCGTTTTTAGGCGACATAAGCTAGTCATTTTACGGTGGTTACCCCTCGAAGGGTTGTAACATGGAATTCAGAACAATTCAAACTCCAAAAATGGATAGGATTTCTTAGGTACACTCCCAGCCTTGACTTTTCAATTTGGTAGCATCGTTGGGACCGACCTCTGAGGTCTGAAAATGGAGGGTTACATTTACAATAATTACTAAGTGTTAGTAAGTTCTTGACCAAAAGTGGTAACTAAATGACTACAGAAATAAGAGTTATTCTAGAGATATTATTTAATCAAGAATGTCTTGCTTTAGTGAAGGAGTATTTGACAGCCTCTCAGTAGCATCTATTCTGACTCACTAAAGTATCGTTGCAAATAAATAATGAAATTTGGATACATTATTACGTTTGCCAAAATTGAATTGATTTTAAAAGCAATTTACTAATTAGAATTTGTTTATATTTTCAGCATGTTGAATTCTTCAAAATTACACGCTTCCAATATGTTTAACAATCTTAATTATTCAACATGGAAGTCGAATGTAAAAGTAATACTAGCAGATGGTGATTTAAAATTTGTTTTAATAGAGGAATGTCCTCAATCTCCCAGTTCATCAACAAAACAAAAGGTTTGGAATGCGTATGACAGATTGATTGAGGCAAATGAAAGGGCCCGAATCTTTATCTTAGCAAATATATTTGATATGTTGGCTGAGAAATTCAAGAACATGGCTACTGCTAAAGAAATCATGAATTTGTTATAGACATTGTTTGAACAATTTGTTAGAAATAAGATTCTCGAAGAAGTTTATAACCGTGACATAAAGGATAGAACCTCTGTTAATAAACATGTTCTGGATATGTTAGAAGTGTTGGGGTTGATGCCCTAAATCTCGTAGGGTGCTGTAATTTGTAAACACCTGTATGAACAAATAGTTTGGTGATTATGAGATATTTTATTCACTTCTGTCTATGAAATATGAGAAATTTTAGTTGCATTAACTACAAACCAATAAACTAAGATTCCTGGTTATCATTGTAACTTAAGCATGTATGTGGAAACATAAAATGGATCGTGTTTTAAGTGATAACCTAAATGGTTTGTAGTATATGGATAAAGGAGGAAAACCTTATCCTGGTGATGCTACGAGTGTGGCCCACTTTGTAGATGTTACAAATGTTGTAAAGTGCTACAAATGGTCTGATCCTAACCATTCATGTATTAGACATGCGATCGGGGATGCTCTATACAAAGGAGTTTGTATAAGACCAGACCATGAAATGTTTAGTCTCGTTATATAACATTGTACATGACAGAGACTTTCATTTCACTAGGATGACTATAGGTAACATGAACTTAATCCTGAGTGAGTTGGGAACTCCTACCTATGAGGGCAGTCCTTTGATTCGCATAGGTGCGAGTGACCAGATTGCCGACTCAAACCTACCACTTTGAGGATTTGTCTGATTGGGAAGCTGAAAACTTAGGATACAGATGGAAGAAAATGAGGTTGGACGGGGGTTTATATAGGCCGAGGTTTTGGGAAACCCTATAATCATTATGATGAGAAATGGCAGGTTTCTAGAATTCCCAAAAAAAAATCTCTTTTCATTAAATGCATGACAGACGAAAGGACACCTCATCTTTCGACGCAATAATGATGCCTAAAAACCCTAAACGTCTAGTCCATTTGCATTCTCGTGTAAACGTTCAAACGACTCTCAAATGTGTTAGGAAGAAGATGGGTGCAATGAACGCCTCACACATTGTAATAATTATCGTAAAACCATTCAAAGATAAATTATCGCAATTGCAAAATCACATTCTCAAAACAACATGCTCAAAACAAAGATTGAATCAAAACTAAGTAATGAAGCAACATTTACCTCACCCTTCTTCCTCTTCTTACTTTTCAGTAAAGATTGTAGATCAGCAACTCGTTGAGGAGAGTTGTAAGGTTATATTGTACTTTATTAAGGATCACATTGCTAACAAAGTGCAGGAAACTCTCCGGCAACGAATGTAGGATTATGCTAACCTGGCTCTGATACCGATTGAAGGAACTTTTAACGAAGAGTATCCATGAGGGTGTTCGGATCTTTTCGATTTCATTGTGATTGAAATTACCATACACACATTCTATCAAACAGTTATGCAATTTACAATAATTAACTGCATGCTTTGAACACTAAAATACAAGCCAAAGAGTTCCCATACCAGTTGAAGACCCTCTTCAAACATTGAACTTAGAAGCAGCAAAAGAACCTCTACGCGAACCCTATCGCCCAATAAATCAGTCGGTTGCAGTAGCACGATCGTTTACACGAACAGTCACGAACAAGTGAACAATAGTGGGGACGACACCATCAAATAGAGCCCTTAGTATTCTCGGAGTGAGAATCCAAACTGTGGTCTTTGGTGAATTTGGTAGAGGTTGGAGAAAAAATCAATTGTGTAGATGATAAGCAAGTGGGAGAGAAAGAGCTATCGTATAGCTGTTGCTTATCGTTTAGAAGAAGATACACGATCGTGTAGGTTTTACTCGACGATCGTTTAATAAATGGTAGACGATCGTTTAGAAAATGCGGCACGTGATACGATCATTTAGGAAAGCTAAGCGATCGTTTTAGGGACAGGCGTGCGATCGTTTAGGCGCTGGTGTGTGATCATTTAGGCGATGAACAACTATCGTATAGGCTCTTAACCTAGGCGATCGTTACGTTTTCACACCGATTGCGAATTTTCGAACTTTTTGCAAAATGAAACAAATTTTCATTTGATTCTTTGGTTACAATAACCGACTTTGGATTCTCCCACTAACGCACGACCAAGGAGAGATTTTCGGCCAATGATTGTATAATTAACCAATTTAATAATTAATTAATATAATCATATTATATTCTTACCCTATAGTTTGATATCATATATCAACTATAGTAATTCCTTCTCCACTTGATATAAATCATATTTATATCTAAATTTCTCCAAAAATCAATGCATCTCATACATTTAGTCAATTATATCATATATATAATTGAACTCCCTCTTGTCAATTTGAACATTTCAAACTGACCCAAACACTAATTCTCGACTTTATCCAAAATACCCAGGGGACCTAATGAACCTGTGGCTAGAAGCTTCAACGGTATGTGAATAGCTGACTAAACTCTTTAGCCACGAGATCTACCATCTATTAACTGTCAGGCATTCCACTAAAGACCAACAGCTGAACTCTTCTTACCATATATATATTTCTGTGTCTATCGGATATAACCAATCATGAGTACAATGACCTTTCACAGATGCTCGTAAGTACAGCTGGGCCAATTTATCATTTTTTCCTTGCAGTTACATCTCACTCCTTAAGTACCACTGACTCCTCTAATGAACAATACAACATAGTTCAACTATGTGTAAACACCTCTCGGGCCAAGAGAAGGTGTGTGGCACCACATTGTTCAAGCCCTGGAATCAGCCCTTAAGGGAGTTATCTATCTACTTACCCCTTACCTCAGAGAGAGAGTGAATTCCATCCTGTGTAGCTGAGTTCCCAACTTTCAAATCAGATGAATCCCTAAAATGGTAGGTTTGAATTGGCAACCTGGCCACTCACACCCGTACAAATCAAAGGACCGCCCTCAATGGCAGGAGTTCCCAACTCACTCAGGATTGAGGTCATGTTACCTATGGTCATCCTATTGAAGTGAGGTCTCTATCATGAACGGTGTTATATAACAAGACGTTAACACTTCGTGGTCAGGTCTTATACAAACTCTTTGTATAGGATGCCCCCGCTCGCATGTCTCTTACACGAATGATCAGAATTAGACCATCTGTGACAAGTCACAACACTTTTTACCATTCCACAAAGCGGGCTGCATCCCTAGCATTACCAGGATAAAGTTTCCCTCCTATATCCATATACTACAGACCATTTTGGTTATCACTCAAGACATGATCCACTTGTATGTCACCACATGCATGTTTAAGTCACATACAGATAACCAGAGATTTTATGTTTATTAGTTTATTGTAAAGCAAATAAGACATACAATTGTGCAAAATCAAGATGTGAAGTAAATATCATATATTATACAATACAAGCGTTCGTACAAACTGTTTATAAACTGCAGGACACGAGACTTTAGGGCATCAACCCTAACAATTTTCTCCCAGATAAGCATATTTGAGATGGGTTGGCAATGCCTATAGCTCCAATGTGGGTGGTTCTTCTAAAGATGGCTTAATTTTCTCCGATGTTCATTCGGACAAATTCAGGGACTCAAAACCAAGATTAGTTTGTATCAACGCACAGACTTCTTCCATTATTGCGTTGTTTTCAACCTCTTCCTCCTCAAGCTTCTTTTGGATTTCATCCTAATGCTCCATTCTTAATTCATCTACGTACTAACAAGTCTTTATATCATCAAGGTATTTCAATGTATTGAAGACGTTGAATTTGACTTTCTGATCATCAACTCTAATCGTCAATTCCCCATTTTGAACATTGATCAGCGCTCGCCCTGTAGCCAGGAATGGGCACCCTAGGATGAGGACGTCAGTATCTACTTCGTAATCCAAAATGATGAAGTCAGTAGGGAACATAAACGTATCCACTTGTACAAGTACATCTTCAATTTTCCCCTCTGGATGCATTATTGATCTATCTGCTAGTTGTAGGGTTACGGTGGTGGGTCTTGCCTCACCAATTCCCAGCTTCGTAATCCAAAATGATGAAGTCAGTAGGGAACATAAACGTATCCACTTGTACAAGTACATCTTCAATTTTCCCCTCTGGATGCATTATTGATGTATCTGCTAGTTGTAGGGTTACGGTGGTGGGTCTTGCCTCACCAATTCCCAGCTTTCTAAAGTTTGACAGTGACATCAAGTTAATGCTAGCTCCCAGATCACATAATATGTTGCCGACTTCTTTTTCTCCAATAGAGCAGGGCAACGTGAAGTTTTCAGGGTCCTTTAATTTCTTGGGGATATTATTATGAAATAACACACTACACACATGCGTTAATGCTATTGTTACATGTTCCCCAAGTTTTCTCTTGTTGGCAAGGATATCCTTAAGGAACTTCACATAACTCGACATCTGTCATCTTTCTTCTTTAGCTTGCCAGGAAAAGGTGGGGGATCCTGCCTCCTTTCCTAAGTAGTTGCTTGTTCTTCAGGGTTTTTGGCTTCTTGCACAATTGGTACTGGACTGTTGTTTTGGAAAGTATGTTGCGTTAATTCTTTCTTAATACTTGGTTCAGATGTTGGTGAAATAATGTTGTTCGATATGTCGATCGCAATGGTATCTTCTGTTGCGGTGTCAATGGGCTTACTATAAGTGGTTGATGGATTGTCACTGGTGGTTTCTTCCTTTGTTCTTCTGGTTCCTTTGTGAGCTGATGACGCGGGACAGTCGTTTTTCCACTTCGTAAATGTCATGGCTTGGCATTGCTCTTTCTCATTTCCTCGAGGAACATCTGATTTTCTTGGTAAGGTTTCTGGTTGTCTATTTTCAGTTCACTCGCAAGCTGTCCGACTTGAACTTCCAAATTTCTTATTGAGGAAGCTTGCGATTGAATCAATTCGTCATTTTTCTGAATGTACTCTTTCATCAAAGATTCAAGAGAAGATGAATTGTTTGAGCTAGATGGTTGGTGATGGTTCTGGGTTATTTGTTCTGATACTGTTGATGGCCTTGCAATATTTAATGGAATTCCGGAGGGTTCTCTCTATTCCCTTGATGATTATGTTGCGGATTCTTTTGTCCTCCTTGGTTAGTGTTACCTCCTCATCCAAAATTGGGGTGGTTTCTCCAGCATGAGTTATAGGTGCCACTGAAAAGGTTATTGTGAATGGAAAATACAGATGTTGGGTAGCTAGACAGGCATCACTCGAATGGGCTTCACAACATTGAACGTAGCTGATTGCAGCAACTTGCATCAATGTATTAGCTTGCACGGTGTTTTGGGTCAGTGCACCCTGATTGATGGCCATGGTTTGAAGAAGAGAAGTGACTGCGGCCATTTGCGTTCAATTGAGGTCAGTGTATCGACGAGGAAAATTGCTCCCTCCGTCTTTCTTCTTCAATAGTCTTGCCTCCATATCCATTGTCAACCCAATCATCCGTATTCTGTGAAATACGGTCCAAGACCACATTTGCTTCAACATAAGTCTTGGCCATGAAACTTGATGCTGCTGAGGCATTTGCAATAGTTTATGTTGCTCTATTTAAGCCATTATAGAAGGTTTCCATAAGGACGCAATCCGATATGCCAATATTCGAGCAGTTCTTTACTAAAAAATGAAACCTCACCCATGTGGTGCTTAGTGTCTTGTTATCAACTTGCTCGAAGTTTAATGCCTCCCGTTTTCTTCTTGCGTTGACGGCGGGTGGAAAGAATTTCTTCATAAAACGTTCAACAAGTTGGTCCCATGAAACGATCTCATTTGGTTCTAGCGAGTGGGCCCACTTTTTGGCCTCATCTCTAAGTGTATATGGAAATAAGTAGGGTCTGATTCCTTCAGGGAGTCATGCCAGGTATGGAGAATGTGTTACACATCTCGACAAAACTGGTGAGACGTGCATGTGGATCTTCGCCTTGCATGCCTTCAAATTGGCCTGCATTCTGGATCATTTGCAACATTACAGGCTTGATTTAAAACTTGGTGTTCTCATCAACGGTGGGTCTTGCAATTCTTGGTGAAAAGTCATACAGGTTAGGTGTTGCGTAGTTCCACATAGGAATATTACGATCTGCAGCCAGCATGACAGGGTTTTGTGGCGGTTGACCTATTCCTTCGTTTAATCCTGCTTGATTGTTTTAATTATTGTTGTTAGCCATGTTCCTTCTACGCTTATTACAGTTTTGGCGTATTCTTCGGCGAAAGGTTTTCTCACTCTCTGGGTCAATATTGAGTTCTTGATTTATCCTAATATTCATATACTGTCAGCATCTCTTCGCCCAAGCTTGTCGTACTCCAGAGAGAAAGTCCTGCATAAATTCACAAACAATATCAATACTTACTCGCTTTTGCAAATCCCCGACAATGGCGCCAAAAACTTGCTTGGTTTCGTAAACGGATGCGTTATTCTTGAAAATAATGAGAGTATGTGGTAATGATTATGTGCAAATAGTTCAAGAGTCATGCGTTGATCAAAAGTTTTCTCGTTGATAAGCAAAGTATAACCTAGCAACAAGTGTCTTAATATGGCCTAAGGTTGAACATGGGGATTTGATTGCGATAGTGTTGTAAAGTGATGAATCATGCGATGATAATAAAGATGCGTTAATTTTGGTAATGCGATAATGAAAATGCGTTAATAAAAGGCGATGTCTCAAAAAGCTTAATAAATGCTAGATGTAAGCGAATGAGCAATGTGGCAACTTTTTGGACAGAATCTATGAAGATGAATGGGTTAAGGGGAAGGCTATTTGGAAATCATTAATCCATACAAGAGATGTGGTCGAGGTTCTTACTTCCCATTGGCTTACACCTTTCGGTGGTTGTCGCACTAATCATATCTCTATGATGTGAAAAAGGGAAGTGTTGTAGAACGCAAGGTTATTTCTATCTCTAGAAGTACTTCTTGCTTTGCTTAACAAGTTCTATCACCTTTCTCTTTCAAGAAGTTGATTATCATAGTTAACTCTGCTTTCACAAGTGAGTATTTTTCTAAACACATGTTAAGCAAACTCGATAACCTCTCACGGCATAGATCAAGTCATTCGATTAACCTTCCCCCATACCCTGGGGGTTTAGTGACTCATGAGCAAGGAAATGAAAGATGGATGAACATGGATAAGGATAGAGATGAACATGATGATAATATCGAATTAGTAAATCGTTCAGATACAAAGTTAACTAATATTTTAGTTAAGAATGTTTTACAAAACGATAATACAGAGATAATGGAGTGGTTGCAAGATTTAATGTCAATCTCTTGACAAAATGGATTGATGATGAAATCCTGCTAGCGTGATATGACTCATGGAGTGGATTGGTGAACTTCCTTCTCAGGTAAATCCTCCGGTGGTCTTCTATATGGGGATTTAGAGTTTTGGAAAAGAAGGTTCCCTGAAAAATTTAGGCTTTCTGATCTTGTTTGCTATACATCACTTTGTTGTGCTGAGGCTCTATTTATAGAGCCATGCACTTGTCTGCCTTGATAGTTTCACTCTGATTGGTTGCTATCATTTGTCGAGGTAGGTGAGAATGTCAGCATTGTATCATGGTCAATGATCAGGACGTACGTCAGAGTATCTGTTGTACGATTTTAGAAATCCCGAGGCATGTGTTGTTCGCATCTTTCCTTGAAGGATTGTCGCATGTGATAATTCCTATTTTTCCTGCAAAACATAGACTTTGACATTCTTTTGCGATCAATGGGTGTGTTTTTGATATCTTTATAAAAATTTGCTTTTTTATATCAATTTAGCCATAACTAGTGCATTTTCTTCCTACCTATTGCCGCATATCCTAAAAATGTGGTACAAATAACTTGTATTTCTCCAAGTTATCATAGATCTACAAGATCCAAAACAGAATTGAAGTACATCCATTCCATTTTGAGATTCATAGCTTTGATTCACTCATCTTTGTCAACATTCTCCATTGCCTTCTTGTAAGACAATGGATCCTCAGCATTTCCGTCAGCTACTATAGCTAGGATTTCAGTTAAACCAATGTAACGAATAGATGGGTTTACAACCTTTCCACTGCATTGAGGTTCCCTCAACACTTGAGGTGGATTTGACCCACTAGATGACCCAAGTTCAATTACTCTTATTGAGGAATTGGGTTCTTCAACAACTCTTGTTGAAAGTTCAATATTTTCTTTGGAAAGTTCATTCAACACAATCTTACTGTGGGGTCTGTGCTCCCTTATGTGGTATTCTTCAAGAAAAGTAACATTTCTAGACACAAATACTTTGTTTTCTTTAGGATCGAAGAAGTAACCACCTCTCATTCCTTTGGGGTAGCCTACAAATAGGTACAATTTTGAACGAGGTTCCAGTTTTTTTGGATTTGCCTCAAGCACATATGTTGGGCAACCTAGATTCTGAAATGACGTAAACTAACTTTATGACCATTCGATAATTCCAAAGGTTTCCTAGCAACATTCTTGGATGGAACACAGTTCAGGATGTACGTTGTAGTCTCTACTACATAACCCAAAAATGAGTCAGGTAAGGAAGCATTACTCATCAGAGACCGAACCATGACTAATAGGGTTCGATTTTTACTTTCTGATACACCATTCTACTGAGGTGTACCAGGTGCTAAAAGTTGAGATACTATCCCACATTCTATCAAATAGTTCTGGAATGATAAATCCATAAACTTTTCACCTCGATCAGATCTAAATATCTTAATCGTTTTGTTTAATGCATTTTCAACTTCAACCTTGAATTCTTTGAACTTTTCAAATGATTTAGACTTATGTTGCATTAAATAAACGTACTCATATCTTAAATAATCATCAGTAAAGGTGATGAAATATTCATAACCTCCCTTAGCTTTGATATTCATCGGACCACAAAGGTCTGAATATGCTAGCTCTAGAGGTTCTTTGGCCCTGTGACCTTTTCCAGTAAAAAGTCTTTTAGTCGTTTTGCCTTCAAGGAAAGACTCACACACAGGTAAAGAATTTTCTTCTAACTCACTTAGAAGTCCACCCTTCACCAATCTCTCAAACTTATTGAGATTGATGTGTCCTAGTCTCAGATGCCAAAGTTGGGCATTTTCTTCAGTGTTATGGAGTGTCTTAGTAGCTAACGGTCTTAGCACATAAAGGTTGTTTTCCAGTTTTGCAGAACAAATATCAACACCATTTTTGGAAATAAACATTTTATTAACATTGAAGTTGATAACATATCTTTGTTCAAGCAAACACTTTACAGATCAAGGTTCCTTTTTAAATCAAGAACTACATATACATTTTCTAAAATAAGAAATTTGTTTTGTAAAGTCAACCGGAGACCTTCCACTACCACAGCCGAGACGACGTGCCCAATTCCGACCCGCATCGTCATCTCACTAGCATTTAGTTGCCGCCAGAAACTAATTCTCTAAAATGAAGAACAAACGTGGTTAGTGGCCCCAAAATCTATAATCCAGGAAGAATCATCATTCTTCACTAAGCAGGTTTCCAATACAAGTAAATCATATTTGTCTTGCTTAGTCTTCTTCTTTCCTGCCAAGTATTTGGGGCAGTTCATCTTCCAATGCCCATCTTGGTTACAATGGAAACAAATTGCCTTTGCAGTCTTGACTGGCCTTCTGCCTCCTTGTGCAGCAACTGCAGGGTTAGCTTTCCCCTTCCCACCTTTCTTCTTCTTCCACTTTTTGGTGCTAGGGAAAGAAGTTACAGACTTAGTTCCATAGGTCAAACCTCTATGGAACTTCTTGAAAGATGAAGCAACATTTGCCTTATCTTTCTTGTCCGTATTTTTATGCAAGAATTGGAAGGTATGTAGCTCATTGAACAAGGTGGTCAAGTTGTATTGCTACGAAAGTGGAGGAAACTTTCAGGTAAAGATTCCAAAATAAAGCTAACCTGACTGGCTTCATCGATGCTAGACTCATTCATCTCCGCCACGTTGAAATGGACCATCATGTTGAGAACATGGTCCCGAACAGATGCCCCTTCTTGCATATGGCCATTGAAGATGTGTTTCAAAGCGTCATGTTTGAGTTGTTCAGACGGTTGTCCAAACATTCCTCTCAAGGACTCCATAATCTCACGGGTCGTGAGCATGGGCTCATGCTTCTTGGTCAAGACTTCTGTAAGACTAGCCAAGATACACGCTCGGGTCTTTTCGTTCGCCCTTGTCCAGTGCTTCTACGCTTCTCAAATGTTTCGAGGAGCATTTGGAGCAAGAATGGGAGGACAATTCTCCATCAGGATGAATCGAAGATCATCAATGATCAAAATCATGTTGATCGTATTTTTCCAAGATGTATAGTTTTCGCCAGTTAATTTATCAGCGGCAAACAAGTTTAGAGTAGCGGTAGCCATTAAAATAAAAAATTTGCTGAAACCATACAAATTATTTATAATTAGCTTACTTGCATTAAACCATTAAGATAACCAATCAGTTTTTAGCAAAATAGTTTAATGTACCCTAATGACATCTATTTTGCAATTATGTTTCAGTGAGGCAAGACAAAAGTCACTATAGGGTGATCAAGTGCCCCTTCACTGAAATGAGACATTCTCAACTATTAGACAGAAACAACACCTTGTCACTGCAACTAACAGTCACCATTGTTCTGTCCATAATTTGTTAACTTACTTAATAATTCTTGTAAGTGTAAACCCTCATTTTAGGTCTAGAGTTCTGCCCCAATGAGCCAGCCGTAGGGAAAAATCGATTGGGACATGAAACTTTACTTCAACCTAATGAGAGAGACCAAAGGATGCGTCGTTACACGTCCCCGCTCCTACTTACTATAAACACTCTTTCCATTCACCTTGATATTGATCTATACAAATGCCACCCATAGTCGGACACCCATGGTGCCTTGAGGCCGAGTATAGATCTCACGATGTGAACTTTTAGAGAGAAATGTGAAGAGGATAAAATGAAGTATAATATATTCCATTTTCCTCCCACTGAGCGTTTTACCTAGGGTTAATTAACTTGAAAAAATCCGGGTACTGATTTTTAACTAAGTGATTGTTTAATTTGTCCAAAAACAACACTTGTCTTTGGATAGTTAAAAAATTTTGATTAAGATCCATTAAACTCTTTAATAAACTTCAATCAAACTCGCATGCATGTGACAAATCTATCTAATTTACCTTTCCAGGTGGGTTTCCAGGTAAGGGTGCGACGTTTCCATCATCTTAAGTACCTCGGCCTAGACAGAAACCCCCCTTAGACAAAAGATTTCTTATAGATACATTTGTCATATATTTAATCTTTTATTAACAATCAATTTAATCCTATTAAACTAATTAAAAAATTAAAATAAGATTTCTAATTTTATTAGAAATGTGATCTTAGGTCTATCTCAATCATGTTTAAAACCAATTTTAAAAGATGGTTATAACCTAAGGTATGCATGCAACTCTTAATTATTGATTTTAATTCTAATTTCATTTAGTTATAACAATTATAAATAAATGAAACCATTAAAACATTCATTGCATGTTTGACTAAATTAACCTAAGGTAGTGTCATGCTTCATGCAATCTCAATTCATTACTAACATATACGAAAATAATATAATAAAGTAATAAATCAAACTATAGCATACATCCATACATTTATTCCACCATATATTATAACAATTATAATATAAATGATGTATGGATATGCTATAAGTGCATGCATACATATACTATAATACTTATACTATATGATGAATGAGCATGCTATATAATTCAAATCATGCATATACATATATTATAACACTTATAATTAAAATGATGCATGAATATA
The DNA here is from genome assembly GCF_009727055.1 of Benincasa hispida. Classification (NCBI taxonomy): domain Eukaryota; kingdom Viridiplantae; phylum Streptophyta; class Magnoliopsida; order Cucurbitales; family Cucurbitaceae; genus Benincasa; species Benincasa hispida. The sequence goes on along the minus strand of NC_052354.1, from coordinate 36,557,816 downwards.
AATGTATAACCTATGGTGGGTTTTAATTCTACATGACATATAATATGACATATAAGAAAGAAAAACATACATCACATGTATATTTAAAACTAACAGTTAATGGACCGGGATAGAACACCTAAAATGAATTTAAAAGCTAATTATTACAAGAATAAGAGTCATCGGTTCAAATACAAGCGAACAAATCCTTGAATCGCTCGAACCGGACCAACCAGCCATCGAACCAAACCCAAACTACCTAAAGTGACTGAATCGTGGTCGTACATGGTGAACCACGAACCGAACCAGACCAGAATCGGTTGCTTCTTTCTGCATCGCAGCATTGTACCCAGCGTTGCAACGCTATGGAAAGGACGCAATGCTATTCTTACGTTGCAACCTTAGGGCACAGCATTGCAATGCTGCGAGACAGTCCCTTCTGAAAAGCGTCAAACTCCATTGAAATTTCATCGGAAAAGGTCCCATTTTCTCCAGATCCACATCGGAAAAAAAAAAAAGCCATGAACAACACAAGGACACTCAAATACAGACTCTATTGCACATAATTATGACCAAAATAGGGGCCTTTACATACCCTTTTGTAAAAGAATAAAGCCTTACAACTAAGTATCCTATCCTGAAACATCCATCAACAAAACCACATTCATTACAAGGCCATTCATCACATGAATCATGAACAAAATACAGAAATGAAAAACCCACCAACACTGTAAAATTTAATTAAAAAAATGAATTTGGGATCATAACCAATGACTTTGATATCAATTGAAGGATCCCATATTGAAGGGCCTTTGAGCGGAAGTGGGAACGTCCCAATTCTCATTTTTACAGAGAAAGAAATTTTACATAATAAACAAACAGATTATGCAATTATAAAATTAACTACAACATGCTCAACAACAAAAAGTTTAGAGTTTCATGAAACTTTACCTTTGAAGACCTTCTTCAAGAAATTCAAGAAATTCTTCGATCTGCAAATCATGAACTGGCCAATTGGGACACCACCAATTGGAGACCTCGGTATTCTCAGGTAGAGAACCGGTTGAAATGCCTTGAATCTGTTTGTTGGTGCTTCGAACAACCAAGTACGGGGGTCTAGAGTAGTGCGCTATATAAAATCTCTAACCTAGAGGCGCCATTATGATGTAATTTTCTAAAAACATTCTCTCTAATAATACTATTCCCCCTCTGCACGTGGACGTAGTTAACACACTGTTAGTGAACCACGTATATCTGTGTGTCGATCTTCTCTATCTCTACGTTTCTTTTTGTGTTCTTTAATTGTCGATTCCGTAACAGAACCCAATAGTGGTAGGCTCTAGCTAATTTGGATTGAGGGAAGGGAGGAGAATGAAAGTTTTAGATGAAGAAATAGGAGAAGAATTCAGAGAACCTTTCTCTATAAAACAACATTCTTATTCTATCTCTTTTCGTTCTTATTCTATCTCTTTCCTCTCATAGGTTAAAGATAATCAATATCCAAAAAACCACCCACTTACATGAGTGGAGAGAAAAGAGGGGGAGTTAACTCCCTCCCTAATTTAATTTAAATTAATTTTAAAAATAAAAATTAATAAAATTAATTTATTTAAATTATCATTTAATATATATATAAATATGATAATCAACTTATCATATAATATATATATATTAAACTATATGTTTAATAAATCAAATATAACATGAAACCTATAGTTTTAATATTGTATCATATACAATATAACCTATAGTTTCTTTCTTTTCACATATGGCATTAATATAAATCACATTTATATTAACTTTAACAATTATGAATCTAATTCATATAATCAACTTTTGAATCATATTCAAATATTTGCTTCCTCTCACAAATAATATAATGTATCAAATACATTATAATAATTATATCACATATAATTAAAATATCTTAATTATATCATATATTATCAATTCCCTCAACTAATTTGAACAATTCAAATTAATCTAAATACTGATTCTTATTTAGTCCCATTGAGCTACCAAGGGGACCTCATAGACCTGTAGCTTGAAGCTCTAACGATACGTGAATAATTAATTAAGCTCTTTAACAAAATTATTCACCATCCGTTAACTATCCGGAACTCCATTAAAGATCGACAGCTGCACTCTGTTGGGAATGGTGTCCTAAATCTCCTTGTAATCTCGTAGTTTGTAAACTTTGTATAAACATATTATTGTTAATAAAATAAATGTTATTTTATAAGCATATACTCAATCCAATAAACTAAGATCCGAGGTTATTTCATGTAATTTAAACAAGTATGTAGAGACATACAAGTGGATCTTGTTTAAATAATAAATTAAACGGTCTGCAGTAGATGGATAAGGTTGAGTACCTTATCCTGATGACACTACGGATATGACCTGCTTTGTAGGGGTTACAAGTGTTGTAAAGTGCTACAAATGGTTTGATCCTGATCATTCATGTGGAGACATGTGAGCAGGGGTATCCTATACAAAGAGTTTGTATAAGATCGGACTACGAAATGATTAGTCTCTATATATAATGCTGTTAATAATAGAGACTTACATTTTACTAGGATGACCATAGGTGACATGACCTAAATCCTAAGTGAGTTATGAACTCCTGTTGATGAAGGTGGTCTTTTGATTTGTATGGGTGAGAGTGGCCAGATTGTCAACTCAACAAGCCTACCATTTTGGGGATTCATCTGACTGGGGAGCCGAGAACACAGTTAGACAAGACGGAATTCACTCCTTCCCCGATGCAGGACAAATAGATAAATTACTCCCTTAAGGGCTGAATCCGGGTCTTGAACATAGTGGCCACACCCTCTCCTGGCCTGAGAGGGACTTAGTCATAGTGGGACTATGAATTATTGTTCCTTAGAGGAATCAGTGGTAATTAAGGAGTTAGATGTAACTACAGGGGCAAAGCGATACTTTGGCCAAGCTGTACTTACGAGTAATTTGTGAAGGGACATTGTACTATTAATTAAATATCCAATGGAAATAGAAATTTATTTGTAGTGTAAAAGTGCAGCTGTCGATTTTTAGTGGAGTGATCGGCAGTTAATGGATGTTGGGTAATTTAATTAAAAAGTTTAATTAATTATCCGAGTACCGTTGGAGCTTCAATCTACTGGTTTATAAGGTTCCCTCTATAGCTCAACAATGATTTAATTTAGATTTAATCTTTGGATTAATTTGAAGTGTTCAAATTAATTGAGAGAATTGATTATATATGTGATATAATTAATATATTGTATTTGATACATTATAATTTAAGGTAATATGAGAGGAATTCGAATATGATTCAAATACCAATTATATGAATGAGATCCATGTAATTAAATATAAATATGATTTATATTGAGAGGAATTAAATATTTGGATATGATCCAAATATCATTTATATGAATGAGATTTATATAAGTGGATTTAATACAAATGTGATTTATATTAAATGTCATGTATAGTTGAGAAAGAATAAAATCTATAGTTTATGTTGTATTTGATGCAATATAAAACTATAGGCTATATGTTATATTTGATATAACATATAGTCTCTATATATAATAAAGTATATTCTATTTTATTAATTTAATTGAAATTAATAAAAAGGGAAGGAGTTATAACTCCCTCCCTCATTCTCTCAAGTTATACATGGGATTCAAGTTGGTTGTAGATGATTCTACTTCCTAATTGGCTCAAGAGAGAAGAGTTATCTCCAAGAGAAAGGTTCTCTGAAGAAACTTCCCTCTCATCCTCTCCATCTTCTTTCCCTCTTCCAAGGATTCAAGTAAAGCCCACAACTTTTACTTGAATCCTCTGTCCCAAGAGAATACAGAGGGTCCTTGAGTGGTGGTGTCTGTTCTTGAAGAAGGAGATCCACGTGGAGAAGAAGTTCCGTTTGTGGCTTGTTCGAGGGATTTCTTGAAGAAATGGTTCTTCAAAGGTAAGGGTTTCTGAAACCCTTTGTATTTGTTTTAAAGCATGCTGTAATTTTAAGTAAATGCATATCTTGTTGTTGTTTACTGTAAAACTTTATATTCAATAAAAATGGAATTTGAGACGATCTTTACTTTTTCTCAAAGGATTTTTTTTGGAAATTTCCTTCACACTCTTCACATTACAGATATATTTATGTGTCCACTGGATATAACCAATCAACAGTACGATGATCCTTCACAAATTGCTCATAAGTAAAGCTAGGCCAAAATAACCGTTTTGTTTCTGTAGTTACATTCAACTCCTAAAGTACCATAGATCCTTCTAATGAGCAATAGATCATAGTCCAACTATAAATAAACCCCTCTCGAGCTCGGAAAATGTGTGGCGCCACATTGTTCAAGCCCCGAAATTAGCCCTTAAAGGAGCAATTTATCTACTTGCACTGATCTCGGGGAATGAGTGAATTTCTTCTTGTGTAGTTGTGTTTCTAGCTCCCTGATCAGACAAGTCCCCAAAATGGTAGGCTTATTGAGTCAACGATCTGGCTACTCTCACCCATACAAATCAAAGGATCGCCCTCATAAGCATAAGTTCACAACTCATTTAGGATTCAGGTCATGTTATCTATGGTCATCCTGGTGAAATGTAAGTCTCTATTATGAACGCCGTTATATAACGAAACTAAACATTTTGTGGTCCGATTTTATATAAACTCTATTGTATAGACTATTCCCACTCACATGTCTCCACATGAATGATCAGCATCAGATCATTTGTAGCACTTTACAACAATTGTAACACCTACAAAGCGGGTCATACTTGTAGTGTCACTAGGATAAGGTATCCAACCTTATCCATCTATTACAGACCATTTAGATTATCACTTAAACATGATCCACTCGTATATCTCTACATACATGTTTAAGCTATAAAATAACCTTGGATGTTAGTTTATTAGTTTGTGGTTAATGCAAGTAATTTTGAAATAAAACATCATGTATTCTACTAAATAAATAATAAGTTTGTACAATACAAATACAAACTATAAGATCCTACGAGATTTAGGACATCAACCCAACAGCTTCTTCATCAGAAAACATGATGATGGGTCCGTGCTTGACTGTATGTAAAGAGAAAATTCTTTTTACTTCTGGTTCATGCCATGCTTCATGTGCCCTGGCCTTTCTTTCTCGGATTGAATTGCCCCAAGTTGGTCTTCTAAAGGTTGTTCTGATTTTCTTGTCTCATTGTGGATCTTTTTTGTCTCGGCTTTGCTCGTTTTGAGTTGTCTTTACTCTGCTCCTTTAAATATTCGTTACAGATAAGGCTTCAATCTCATCTTTTAGCTAATAATAATCTCTGGTAGAATGCCCCTAGTCCTCATGGAAAAAACAGTACTTCCCTTTGTCTCTTTCGACAAGTCTCATCTTTGGTGGTGGTTTAAGCAAATTTGCGTGACTTATTTCCATGAGAATTTGGTTAAGTGTTGTGGTGGTTAGCATGTATCTTTCGAACCTAATACCTAAGCGTCCCCCTATTTGATCTCTGTCGTCTGAACTGTTCTTCTTGCGGTTATGATTCAAGTCCCTATTTTTACTACCTTCCCTTGCTTGACCTGAGTAGTTTCTTTCTTCTCCGACTATTTCTTTGGACTTAATTAATTCCTCTGCACTTACGTATTTTTGTGCTCTTATAATGAATTCCACGTAGGAAGTTGGTTCCTTCTTTTCTATTGAATGCAGAAGTCTCTTGTCTCTTAAACTGCTCTTACAGCAATCAAAGCGACTGGCTCTACTTAAGTAGGTGGTTAAAGAAATTAACAAAGTAAAAGTTAAATCCTATGTTGAAGTGAAGGAAATTTCTAAGTGTTGAATAGATTTTCCTTGAATAGCTTTGAGTTAAGCTTTAATTGATGAAAATTTAACTAAGTGTTGGACTAGGCATTGCTATGCGTTGGCCATAAGATCTTGGAGGGATTACTTGGGCAAAGGGAAAAGTTGAAGTAGGGTCAAGAGTGACGCATGCCTTAAAGGTTAGACTAGGGCATAGCTTGTTGGATGCATTGGATGCGTTGGATGCGATGGATGCGTTAGAAGAGTGGTATGTGTCCATACGGCTGAAGGAAGAAAGTTGAAAGTGTGCGTTGGAAGGTTGGATGGCACGGGGGTCGGCGGTACAAAGGGCATACGGATGCAAGGGTATGCGAGGATGCGGGGCCAGGCATGCGCTGGAGGGATCCATGCAGCCATCCCATGCGTCGGTGCCAAGTGTAACGGTCATGCTTGTCCAGGGCCTGTTGCCCATGGCCGCATGCCCAATCCAACCCCCTTCTAGCATATTTTCATGTCCTGTATTGTATTAGTTTAGTTAGCTTGCTTCTTTTACATTTTCATTGTAAGTGACCACTCGCCCTTTTGCATATGCAAGGGTGCCAGTTGGCTTTTTGTTCAGAATGCACTATATGGGGATAAGACTAACCATCATTTCCTCATACCCGGAGTAGTACTCTTATAAGCCGTTGTGTTGCTTATTGCTTTCTAGTCTACTACAATCTTTCTTTCTTTATACACACTCTCAAATCTTCTTACGAAAACCTTTTCTCTAAACCCGTTTTCTAAAACCATTTTCCCTCAAACGGGATTGGAGGTTGCAAGAGCACTCAGTGTGCCATCGGCAGTCTGTAATCGAGTTGGCTGGCTTGTTCGTGAGCGGGAACAAGTACCGCACAATCGCTAAGAGAAGCTTCCGCGAAAGAGCGATTGTGACAGTTGGTATCAGAGCTAGGTTGGCTTATAGAGGGAAGGTCAGTGATCATGTCGGCGACGAAGAACCTGAACAAGTCCCATGTGGACAGATTGGTAGAGATGGAAGAGCAAATGCTCTACCTGAGAGAGGTCCCAGATAATGTTCGTTTCCTTGAGACTCGGCTACAAGAAGTTGCGCGAGAAAAGCCGATGGAATTGATGCGGTGGTAGGCCGCCTAGACGGATTACCCGTCAGAGAATTGATGACGGGGTAGAGAACCTCGAGACCAAAACAGTACGGTCCGGCAACTTTGAACGAGGCGATAGCTCCTCGAGTTCTGTTGCCCACATAGAGGAGCGTGTCGAAAGCTGGACAGCTCCCAAAAAGCAATACTTCAGATGGTAACCGACCTATCTGAAGACTTTCGATCGCCCTGGATGTCGTCAGAGCCGAGATAGCAGATGTGAGTGCTAGGGTGGATCTCACCATCCGAGCGGTGGGAACCAAGCCCCACCTGGCGCGAGTGGCAGTAAGCCGAATTAAAAATCCCAGAACCGAAACCCTTCTGTGGGGTGCGAGAAGCGAAAGCCCTGGAAAATTTATCTTCGACCTTGAGCAATACTTCAAGGCGACGAACACAGTGACTGAAGAATCGAAAGTCACAATAGCCACGATGCATCTAGTTGAAGATGCAAAACTGTGGTGGAGATCACGATTTACAGACATACAGGAAGGACGTTGCACTATTGATACTTGGGGATAGATTGAAACAAGAACTTCGTTCGCAGTTCTTCCCTGAAAATGTTGAGATCTTGGCTCGACGAAACTCAGAGAGCTAAAGCAAACAAGTAACATCAGGGACTACGTAAAACAGTTTGCAGGACTCATGTTGGACATACGAGATATGTCCAAAAAAGACAAGGTCTTTTGCTATGCGGCAGCAAAACTATATGAACAGAGAGTACAGAATCTCCCCTCTGCCTATGCGGCAGCGGAACGACTATACGACCTTAGCACTGACTCACAAGATGTGAGGAAGCAATCAACTACCTCAAATGAGGAAAACAGAAACAGCCGTTCCAGTCCTCCCAGGCCTGGGGGAGGAGACAAGAACACGGGGGGGGGGGACCGTAAATCATCCCAACCGAGATCGAGAAACAACTGGCGGGGGCCGCCACAACAGCATAACAATTACAATCGCCCCCTGTCTTGTTTCATATGTAGGGGCAACCAGGGCGCTGAATGTCCAAAATCAAATGCGTTCAATGCTTTTCAAGCCACATTAGCCTCTACCTCCGGAGACGAGGCCGAACTAGAGGAGACGGTAACCGAGCCAGCGGCAGAAATTGAGAATCCCAGGATTGGGGCATTGAAATTTCTGTCTGCACTCCAGAAGAATATGGGAAAGGCGACGGAGCCACTAGAGAAAGGTCTCATGTATGTGGACGCTTGGGTCAACCAAAGATCGGCCAAAACCACTATGGTTGACTCTGGGGCTACCCATAACTTCATGGCGGAAACGGAAGCTCGCCGCCTGAACTTGAATTGGGAAAGAGATGCAGGGAAGATGAAAGCTGTTGAATTCCGCAGCCCTACAATTTCGGGGATAGCGAAGAGAATCCGGTAAAGTTAGGAGACTGGAAGGCCTCGTCGACTTCGTGATTGTCAAGATGGATGATTTGATTGTGGTACTGGGGATGGAATTCCTACTGAACATAAAGTCATACTAGTGCCCTCGCCAAATGCTTAGTCATTACCGGATCTACACCGACCGTAGTCCAAGCCAGTATCAAGCGGCCAAATGGAGTGAGAATGATCTCGGCCTCCAATTGAAGAGGGGCCCGGCCCACGACGAACCCACGTTCATGACCATCCCAGTAGAATCGGTTGAGTCCACTGAAAGAGAGATCCCCCAAGACGATCTATTGTCTTTGGAAGAGTATCGGGACGTCGGGCCGAAAAGCTTGCCAAGTCCCTACCCCACGAAGGGGGATTGACCATGAGGTTGAGTTGTTGCCAGGGGCAAAGCCGCCTGCCAGGAAGGCATGTCAGATGGCCCCGCCCGAATTGGCTGGGCGTCGGAAAACAACCAGACGAGTTGTTAGTATGGCTCAGCTTAGCTTCAATAGCCAGCAGAGTTCTGCGATGGGAAAGGCGGCCCTCGAAGTGCGCGACAGACAGCCACTCAGGCCACACTTGTGGACCACCCTTATGCAGGCAAAATTCCTCAGACACATAACTTCACAAAAAGAGTGGAGCAAAACCTCTGAGATAGCTCGCGCCTACCTAGAAAGAGCATCAAGGAGAGTGAAGAAATGGGCTGGGTAAGAAGCAGGAGGCCCTGGAGTTTCAAGCTGGGGACAAGGTCCTGATTCAAGCTACGACCGGGACATCGGTTTCGTGCGTTAACAGAGGCCAGAGAGACCATGGCTAGTAAGGAAATATAAGGTCCAGTGGAGGTAATTGAGAAGGTCCGGAGAACCTCATATAGGGTTCAGTTACCCCCATGGATAAGATTCATTCTGTCATCGGTGTGAACTCCTGAAGCCCTATCATCCCGAACCCGAGGATGGACAGCGAAACATGCTAAGGCGGCCCATCAGTCACGACGAAGAGTTTTGCTGAGAAAGAAGTTGCACAAATCTTGGGTAACGTACACGCCGTAGTGGAAGACCAGCGAGAACTGACAAGATTCTTAGTGAAATGGAAAGAATCTCCCCGACGAAGATATCAGTTGGGAGAGGGGCGAAGACTTTGAAGAATGCAGCTCCGGCCATCGCAGGTTTTAACAAGGTCGGTTGACAGGGACGTCAACCAATTAAGTGGGGGAGAATGTAACGGTCATGCTTGTCCAGGGCCTGTTGCCCATGGCCGCATGCCCAATCCAACCCCCTTCTAGCATATTTTCATGTTCTGTATTGTATTAGTTTAGTTAGCTTGCTTTCTTTACATTTTCATTGTAAGTGACCACTCGCCCTTTTGCATATGCAAGGTGCCAGTTGGCTTTTTGTTCAGAATGCACATATTGGGGATAAGACTAACCATCATTTCCTCATACCCGGAGTAGTACTCTATAAAGCCGTTGTTGTTGCTTATTGCTTTCTAGTCTACTACAATCTTTCTTTCTTTATACACACTCTCAAATTCTTACGAAAACCTTTTCTCTAAACCCGTTTTCTAAAACCATTTTCCCTCAAACGGGATTGGAGGTTGCAAGAGGCACTCGGTGTGCCATCGGCAGTCTGTAATCGAGTTGGCTGGCTTGTTCGTGAGCGGGAACAAGTGCCGCACAATCGCTAAGAGAAGCTTCCGAAAGAGCGATTGTGACACCAAGCGCCTATGCGTCGATGCCAAGCGAGCCATGCGGTGATGCTGAGCGACCTATGCATCGATGACGAGCGAGCCATGCGGTGATGCCAAGCGAAGTATGCATCGAGGACGAGCGACCATCCTATGCATTGATGGTGGTTGGCTCTTGCGATGGTTAAGGCTTGCGGTGACTAAGTGAGTTAGGTTGTGTTGTAGAAGAGCCAATGATGGTGAGTTGAAAACCAAATGGAGCCAAGGGTTGCTATGCGTTGATTATAGACTATGCGTTGATGGCCAACTATGCACTGATGGCATACTATGCGTTGAAAATCCAAGGGTTTGTGGACGTATATGAAGGATGAGCTCGTATGGAGGACGTCATCAGACATGTGTCTTGCTAGGAAGGAGTCTTAAGCCTTAAGGATTTGAGGTGGGTGCATGAGAAGACATGCAAAATTGAGCCCCATGCGTTGGCTATGTAGGAGAAGGACACCTAAAGTTGTGTTGATCAAAAGTTGCGTTGATGGTGGGAGGTGAAGACACCTCAAGCAGGAGGTGAAAAAAGCTGGAAGTGGCAGACGCTAAGGAAAACACTTGGATGAGGAGGTGTCGACCTTGGAGAGTTTTTTGGACGGCTATGAATAGGGAAAGGACTTCTTTTTAGATCAAAATTCAAAAGACATTTAAGAAGAGTGGGAAAGTTGAGTAAACATTGCGTTGATAGCAAAATCCATGCGTTGATCATAAAGCTTCAAGGGGGACGCAGTAGACAGTAAAGTCTGGAAACAGTATCACCTTGGGATGAGGAGTTCTCCCAGAATACTCATGCGTTTGGAGTGATTTCAAAGCCATCTGAAAGCTAGGAGAGTCTAGTTTTTAGGGTAGGGCTGTCAGAGAAGAAGCTCTAAGGGATCGGGCTAGAAATTGAGAAAAATACAGAAGGGTCAGGCTGTTGGGTAAGCTTGGGCCAGTTTTGAAGATTTTGAGATTATGGCCAAACCAAGAAGTTCCAAGCTAAGATTTTGAGGTAAGCTTCCTGAGACATTTTAGAGCATATTTGTAGAAGGAAGTATCTCGAGATAAATCTTAGAACTATAAGTAATCTGAGCATTAAATTGAATCTAGATCGTAGGGTTCAAAAGGGAGCCCAAGGTGACCAAAGGAACTTCTGGAGAGAAAGGTTCCTAAACGATTAAGGTGAGTGACTAAAATGTTTGACTAAAATCTTTACAATGTTTTAAAAAAAACCATGTGCAAAAGAAAGATCTTTCAGATAAAGACATGTTTTCTATGTTTTATTAAAGAAAGTCAGTGTATGACTAGTTTTACTTGAAACTCGATACCGAAGGACGATTGAGAAGGTATCCGAGTTGCTCGATACTAAAGGATATAGTTGAGAAGGTATCTGAGCAAAAGTACCTAAGTGTGGGGTAGTTCTTCTGATAAGAATCAGTTTTCTGGTCACTCACTGGGTTTTAAAGCTCATCCCGTTTTCAAATGTTTTTCTTCCCAGGTAGTGAAAGGTGATGAGTTTCAAGGTGCTACTAAGGTCAAGGTCTGCCACGTGCCACAGTTACACTTTCGAAGGGTTTTACAATTATTCTTATAAATTTATTGTTAAGTCTTGGAGTTGTACAAACGTTACATTGTTGTAACTAAATGGGCCTACTTAATCAGTTGATTGTTGAATTTGTTCATTGGTATCAGAGTTATTTCCGCAAGAGTTATTAGGCAGTAAGTGTCAACAAAAAGGTTTGATACTGCTACAGTCACACTCTTTCTCAAGCTCGGAGGGTAGTCTAGGGCAGGGTGTGACAGCTTGGTATCAGAGCATAAGTTTCTGGGACAATTGAGGAATTAGTATATACCAGCTTAGTATCAAAGCATAAATTTCTGGGAAGGATGAAGATTTAGTTAATACTAGTTTAGTATCAAAGCATAAGTTCTCGAAAACTTGAGGTAAAACCAGAGGGAATTGTGGTAGAATAAAGGTTTAAAGAGAAACCTAAGAATTAGTCAAAGTGAGACTAAGAGGAATGGCTCAAGTGGAATGACCTAGCAGGCAACCGGAGCTGGAACTCACAATGCTACTTGAAGATTTACCAAGAAAGGTAAGTATGAATTTAAGTTATTCTCATTTGAGATTGAAATGATTATGTTGTAGATAGTTTGGTTCAACATCTAGCTTAGAGATGGCTAGATGGTTGATATCAGAGTAGCGCAGTGGAAGCATGGTAATAGACAAGGTTATAAGAGGTTACAACGGTGGTTGTTGTGAAACCTTAAACCAGAGTTAGTTCGAGCAAATTTCGAGGACAAAATTTTCTTAAGGGGGAAGTAAATGTGAAACCTAGATTTCCATTTTTCCTACTTAAGCTGGTGGTTAAGGAAGTTAACTAAGTGAAAGTTAAATCCTATGTTGAAGTGAAGGAAATTTCTAAGTGTTGAATAGATTTTCCTTGAGAAGCTTTGAGTAAGCTTTAATTGATGAAAAATTGACTAAGTGTTGGACTAGGCATTGCTATGCGTTGGCCATAAGATCTTGGAGAGATTACTTGGGCAAAGGGAAAAGTTGAAGCAGGGTCAAGAGAGACGCATGCCTTAGAGGTTAGACCAATGCATAGGCTTGTTGGATGCGTTGGATGCATTGAATGATGGATGCGTTTGATGCGTTTGATGTGATGGATGCGTTAGAATGGTGGTATGCGTCCATACGGATGAAGGAAGAAAGTTGAAAGTGATGCATTGGAAGGTTGGGATGGCATGAGGGTCGGCAGTGCAAAGGCATGCGGACGCAAGGCTAAATGGATGCGATGGATGCATTGGAAGGGTGGTATGCGTTCATACGGATGAAGGAAGAAAGTTGAAAGTGATGCATTGGAAGGTTGGGATGGCATGAGGGTCGGCAGTGCAAAGGCATGCGGACGCAAGGGTGTGCGAGGATGTGGGGCCAGACATGCGCTAAAGGGAGCCATGCGGTCATCCCGTGCATCAGTGCCAAGGGCCCATGCCAAGTGCCTATGCGTCGAGGACGAGCGACCATCCTATGTATTGATGGTGGTTGGCTCTTGCGATGGTTAAGGCTTGCGGTGACTAAGTGAGTTGGGTTTCGTTGTAGAAGATGCAATGGTGGTGAGTTGAAAACCAAGTGGAGCCAAGGGTTGCTATGCATTGATGGTCAACTATGCGCTAATGGCATACTATACGTTGAACATCCAAGTGTTTGTGGACGCATATGAAGGATGAGCTCATATGGAGGATATCATCAGACATGTGTCTTGCTAGGAAGGAGTCTTAAGCCATAAGGATTTGAGGTGGGTGCATGAGGAGACATGCAAAATTGAGCCCTATGCGTTAGCTATGTAGGAAAAGGACACCTAAAATTACGTTGATCAAAAGTTTCATTGATGGTGTGAGGTGAAGACACCTCAAACAGAAGGTGGAGAAGGCTAGAAATGGCAGATGCTAAGGAAAACACTTGGATGAGAAGGTGTCGACCTTGGAGAGTTTTTGGATGCCTATAAATAGGGCCAAGGACTTCTTTTCAGATCACAATTCAAAAGAAATTTAAGAAGAGTGGGAAAGCTGAGTAAACATTGCGTTGATAGCAAAATCCATGTGTTGATCATAAAGCTTCAAGGGGGACGCAGTAGACAGTAAAGTCTGAAAACAGTATCAATTTGGGATGAGGAGTTCTCTCGGAATACTCGTGTGTTTGGAGTGATTCCAAAGCCATCTGAAAGCTAGAAGAGTCTAGTTTTCAGGATAGGGCTGCCGGAGAAGAAGCTTTAAGGGATCGGGCTAGAAATTGAGAAAAATACAGAAGGGTCAGGCTGTCGGGTAAGCTTGGGCCAGTCTTGAAGATTTTGAGATTCCGACCAAACCACGAGGAGTTCTGACCTAAGATTTTAAAGTATGCTTCCTAGACATTTTAGAGCATATTTGTAGAAGGAAGTATCTCGAGATAAAGCCTAGAACTATGAGTAATCTGAGCATTAAGTTGAATCTAGATCGTAGGGTTCAAAAGGGAGCCCGAGGTGACCAAAGGAACTTCTAGAGAGAAAGGTTCCTAAACGATCAAGGTGAGTGACTAAAATATTTACAATGTTTTAAAGAAACCATGTGCTAAAGGAAGATCTTTTAGATAAAGACATGTTTTCTATGTTTTATTAAAGAAAGTCATTGTATGACTAGTTTTACTTGAAACTCGATACCGAAGGACGATTGAGAAAGTATCCGAGTAGCTCGATACTGAAGAACACAGTTGAGAAGGTATCTGAGCAAAAGTAGCCAAGTGTGGGGTAGTTCTTCTGATAAGAATCAGTTTTTTGGTCACTCACTGGGCTTTAAAGCTTATCCCGTTTGCAAATGTTTTTCTTCCTAGGTAGCGAAAGGTGAGGAGTTCTAGGGTGCTGTTAAGGTCAATGTATGCCACGTGCCACAGTTACACTTCCGGAGGGTTTTATAATTGTTCTTGTAAATTTGTATTAAGTCTTGGAGTTGTATAAATGTTACATTGTTGTAATTAAATGGGCCTACTTAATCAGTTGATTGTTGAATTTGTTCATTGGTATCAAAGTTATTTCCGCAAGAGTTATTAGGCAGTAAGTGTCAATAAAAGGGTTGATAACTGCTGCAGTCACATCCCCTCTCTCAGGCTCAGAGGGTAGTCTAGGGCGGGGTGTGACATCATGCTTGGAGTAACACAAAGGAGGAGGTGAGTTCCAAATAAGCTAGTTGAAGATGAAAAACCCATTTTTTCAAGTTTTGTGTAATTTTCTAATTTTCAAAAATCCATTTTGAATTTAAAATCATATTTTATTTCTAAAATAATAATTTACTAATTTTACAAATTAATTTCATAAATTAATTTTCCAATAAAATTAATAAATAATTATTTAAACAATTTAAATAATTCTAATTAATTTAATATCAATATTAAATTAATTTTTACACAAATTCATCTTCATATATTTAAATCATCTTCATATATTTAAATCATATTTAAATATATTTTCTCCAATTTATTTTGATTCTAATTTGAACATTTTAAATTAACTTATCATGCTACTGTAGAGCTATCCATTTCCAAGCTAGTAGGGGGACCTCATGAACCTACAGAACATGGGCTCCAACGATTCGAGATTAATCGGCTAAACTCATTAGACCGATCTAACCCCCATTCGTTAATTAATGGGTCACTCCATTAAAGCCCATAGTTGAACTCCCCTCATTGTAGATATATTATGTCCACTCGATATAACCATGATTAGTAAGTTAATCTTTCACAGGTTGTTCGTAATAACGGCTGGGTCAAATCTCTATTTTACCCCCGAAATTACCTCTTGTTCCTTAAGCCCCCATTGATCCCTTAATGAACAATTGTTTTATGATCCAATCACAAAACTGAGTCCTTCTCATTCCAAATGAGAGGGTGGGATCCCTTGTTCAAGCCTCAGAATCAGCACTTAAGGGAACAACTTCTCTACTATCCTTAAAGTGGGTAGGAGTGAATTCCCTCTTGCACCCTGTTATCTATCCAATCTCACCCCTAAAATGGCAGTCATATTGAGTCGGCGCTGTTAAGCCAACTCTCACCTATACAAATCTAAGGGCAATCCCAGATAAACAGGAGTTCATAGTTAGCTCAGGATTAAGGTCAAGTTACCTAGATCATGGCTTTGAAATAGTCAGTCTTAAACAGTAAACAACGTTATAAAGTAAGAGTGACTCATTTCGTGGTCTGATCTTGTACAAACTCTTTTGCACAAGGACACCCCCACTCCTCATGTCCAACATGAACGAATTAGAATCACTTCGTTTGTAGCACTTTACAACTCTTTGTAAAAACTATAGAGCATACCGTATCCAATAGTGTTACCAGAATAAGGTACTCAACCTTATCCATGTACTGTAGATCATTTTGACTATTTACTCGAACTGGATCCACCTTTATGTCTCCACTTAAAGTTCAAGTACTCATCTAATAGTCAAGGGACTTTTAGGTTTATTGGATTTCTATTCAAGCAATAGATCTATTTAATAACACCTTTATTGAATTATCAAAATAAGCTCCATTGTTTACATATCACGAGTTTTAGGACATAAAACCCAATACTTTTCTTCTTCCTCCGCCTTCAGAGGTCGAGGACAAGGCAGACTATGAATGACGTTGTTGTTCTCCGCCTGGCTACCAGTTCTTCGGGGATGCCTTTCCTGATCCGAGTTGGCATTCTCTTGTCAACTCATTCCTTTTTCTGTTTAAATGGCGTGCTTTGAGATTTATTGTAGGTACCACACTTCTTCCCAACAGACAGCGCCAACTATTGATGGAAAAATCCAGCCAAGGGAACTCATCCGACTTTTACGTGCCTTCAATGGTAAATTTATATACATGAGAAGAAATTACCTGCAAGATAATAAAAAAGGGTAACATACGGGTGTGGTGCTTGCCATAGACACTCTGATGCTTAAGTCAGTACTTTGCATAAATATTAGGGCAAGTAGTTTTAGGGAGGAGAGGAGCTTACCTTTCATGGGACGACCACACTCTATCTATAGTTGAGTCCTAGAGGTTTTCCTTATCCCAATTAAAGAGTGAAATCTATTTCCTTCTCTTACTTTGAAACCAGACATGTGGAGCTTGGGATCAGACCGTTGAGGATGTTCCAACGAAGAGGGTCGATTTAGATCACCCTCACTATAGGGGATTTCACGGACTTGGCCTCGACCTCCGGGATCGAGGCAGGCCTTGGGTTCTAAAGCTTACATTGGAACTTTCCTAGGCTTGCTTCTTAACCATTCTCAAGTCCATTTTCTGGGTTAGGTAACTCTCTTGGTTCGATTTTGACTTTTGACTTTTTGTTGGTCCAAAACTACCTAGAACATACATTAAATTGTAGGAATTGGAAAAGAAAAGTAGTGTTGTTTGTAGTTGGATGCCGTTTTATCATGAAGAATAATTTGATCTAAAATACCCATCAAAGGTGAACACAGACATTTTTTGATAAACGTCTAATTGTATGAAGCAGGAGGTATCAATATCTTATATATGTTTTCATAGATTTTTTTATGTTTATGTATATGATAAGTTTTTAAATTTCATTTAATTTCGTGCATGATTTTCTTATATAATTGATCAACTATCTTCTTCTATCATTTTCTAACCATAGAAAATCAATATGGTTTTTGTTAATTTTAAAATTTTATATACTTAAATTTAATATTTATAATTAACCTTTTTAAGTTATCAAAAAGAAGAAAAAATAACTTAACACTTTTTTTATGTATATGATCCTTCTCAGAATTTTACTCCCACATATTTTTTATCCAATTGATTGAATATCTTTAGTTTTCTCCCATAGTCTAACCAAAGAAAATAAATTGTTTTTTTTAGTACAACAATTACATGGATGGGAGATTAAACCTTTGACCCCTTCGATTAGAGTGCATGCCAATATTATTAAATCAAGTTCATTTAGCATACATTTTTATCTTTTAACTTCGTCTTTCATCTTATATTTTTATTAGCTTCTAAAAAAATATACATACATTGTACGTGATAAAACACTAGTAAAAAGAAATGTTACACAAACTTTTCGTTAGCTAATTTAATAAAAAAATGATGGCATTGACCAACTAACTTTTTTTCCAAATCTTAAAAGTTAAAATGTTGACTTTGAAAACTTGGGAATTGGAACTACAAAATGGAAACCTAACTAACTAAAAACATTATTTTTTCCTTCAAGGTTTTACCTTCTTACCTTTCTCATTTATCAATGAGATCCAAAAGCTTTTGTATTAATTCTTTTATAACTTTTACAATGTCTCATATTTTTATTACTTATTATTTTTCTTCTACTAGAAAATCATATGAATTCTATAATGTTTGATTCCTATCTTGATTTCAGACCATTTGAATTAAACAACATTAAATGGATTACTAACTTCAATTCAATCAAAAGCATTTTGATTTTCATTGATTCTCATTATAGGTTCAATGGATTCTGATTCCTATTATGTATAAAGTTTTAAATCTTTGTCATCAAGTACAAGGTCTTAAATCTTTGTCACCAACTCCCTTAATTTTAACATTGATGTGCCACCAATCATCAAAATCTTCTAAAAATTAGTCCATTATATTATATAGTCCTTAAGTAACACGATCATCATGCCTCATAACATGAAAGTAATAAAGTTGATGACAAATATATATTAGTAACAAAAAAATTAAAGTTTTGTGATTTATCGAAAACCCTTTTAAAAATATAAAACTCAATAAATACAACCTTGAAAATTTAAATATCATTTTTTAAAAAAAAAATTGAAACACAAAAAGTAAAATACACACAATCTAGAAATTTGAAAAGTCTACACACTTAACCTGTAATTTAACTTGTTATAGTTATGGTAAAATCATAAGTCTAAACTTCGAATTTTTTAACTTAGGTTAGATATATCTTTAAAATTAAGGTCTCATTTAGTAATATTTTTGCTTTTAAAAATTAAGCCTATTTCATCTATATTTTTTTTTACCATGATTTACATATTTGTTAAGTACAATGGTTGAATTCTTAACCAAATTCTAAAAGCAAAAACAATTTTTTGAAAGCTATTTTTTTTAATTCTCAAAATTTGGCTAGGTTTTTTAAACCATGGGTAAAAAGTAGATAACAAAGGAAAAGAAATTTGGGAGTAGAAATAGTGTCTATAAGCTTAATTTTTAAAAACAAAAACAAAAAATAAAATAGTTACCAAACGAGACCTAAACTTTCAGTTTTGTTTTTTAAAATCTTATAAGTTAGTTTTTCAACTTTCAATTTCGAGTCCTAATGAGCCTGAAATTTAATTTTTATGCTGAACAAGTATATATGTTATATCCTTAGAAAAATAATATTGATTGAGATTAGTGATACTTTCAAATTTTAGAGACCTCAGCCAAATTTAAAGGCCAAACATTTATTAGATAAATTAGACACAAAATTACAAGCTATTTGTTACCTTTGTTTATCTTATAAAATGCTTAAACTTATTAGATTTAGCCATAACAATCTTTTACATTATAAACAATATTTTTCCCAAAAGGGTAATGGCTTAATCAAAATGAAAGAAAACTGACGAGGGTAAAACAGTCATTTAACAAAGGCAAACCCTCGTTTTCCTCTCTCGCTAGGGTTTCATCTGTTAACATAAAAACCACACACAATCCGCCGAAGAGAGCCGTCCACACTCAATTCTCTCCATTTTCTTCAAGCAAAATCCCGATTCTAAGATCAAACAATGGGAGTTTTCACCTTCGTCTGTCGGAGCTCCGGTGGTAAGTGGACCGCCAATCAGTATTCCGGTGACCTTGAAGGCTCTGCCGACTCCACCTACGAGCTCCAGAGGAAGCTCGTTCAATCTGCTCTCTCCGTCGATTCCTCCGGTGGTGTTCAGTCCTCTTTCTCCTTCATCACTCCCACCTCCGCCGTTTTCCAGGTATTCTGCGTTTTCTCTGTTATTCCGGTCTTTCATTCCTCTCGATCTGATGCGCTTACTCTTCAATCTTTTCTTATATACTCGCCTAGTCAGTGTTTATCTGTTTGTTTAGTCTGGTTAGTAATGTTTTCCTCTGCAATGAGGGTCGATTGTTTTTCTAATTTTTCCCATCTGTAGCATATATTTGAACTTTTGGCCTATGTTCGATCTTTAGGTTGGTGTTTTAAAAATTGCGATTATGGGTTGTTAAGCAACTATTGTTTATGGGAATTTGCCAAATATATGGCCTTATAATGAATTCAACCGTTATTGGTAATCATTTTTTAGTATGTTCATTGTTGAGTTCCTTGATTGGTTTAATAACCTATCCGCATTCCCTCGTTGAATCAAGAAAAATTTGTAATTCCTTGTAATTGGCAAGTCTCTTGTATTTGCAGAGGTATTTGGAAGAAGTTGGTTTTATGGTTTTTTTTCTTAACGATATTTATGATTTATGATATCTCCTCAAGTATTTTTCTCCTTGCTCGTCTACTTTCTGTTGTGTGCATAGTTTAAACATTAGTATTTCAGGTGATCGTTGGTGGTGGCGGCGGTGGCGGTTTCATTGGTGGTGGTGGAGGAGCTGCAGCTGCCCCTGCTGGAGGAGATGCTCCAGCTGCTGCAGAAGCCCCAGCTGAGAAGAAGGAAGAGGTGAAGGAAGAGAGTGATGATGAAGACCTTGGCCTATCACTTTTTGATTAGTTGGTATAATTACTCGTTATTGTTTATCAACCTCAGAGTTTTTAGCATTCAAGTTTTCTTTTCAGGAAATTATGTCTATGCATTTACTTGAATTTGCAAGTTCAGTTGCTGTTCTTGTTAAGGACGTAAAATTTTGTTACTGACCTTTGTCTAATGGTTGAGAATTAGATGTGTTATTTTGGAATTGTGTTTGGGAAGTTCCTTCCAATATTCGTCATAGATTTATAGATTTATCTATTAGTTGTTGAAGAGATTCTATGCTACGTAGGGTAAGAAGATTTGAACCTTCTTCTTAAAACAAATATGGGATTTGTAGTCTTTTGTTGAAACTTTTTCATGGTTCGAGTTAGATAAATAATCTGAAGTGATAAGGCGATGACTTCAATTTTTTGTTGGTATGTTTTAGATTGCGGTTGGATTCGAGTGTTGAACTCCAAAAGAAAAAAGAACTTATTCACTACCATTTTGATTTTGTGAGTAATAAATGTTAGTAAAACACATCTAATTAGGACTTCTATTTTTCAAATGGAATGAACCAATTTGGTAAGGTTGTTTTTTATCACACCTGTTCTTTGACTTGAATGGTGTTTTTTTCAAGATTAGATTGAGCATCTAAAAAATGGTTTTAGGGTTAGAGATGCCATAGGAAGAAACAATAACCTGTTTATTTATTTCTATCATTTGAGGTGAGGTAAAATTCACTAAACCACCCTGGTTGAATCGACCCGACCAATTTGCTTATACCTCATCGTCTTTCTCGTTTCATCTACATGTACACTGCATCTTATCGAGCGAAATATTAGTTTTATGATGTTATTTCAAGACTGGGGGGTAGAGATGTGGTAAGAAGATATGTATTGCCCTTGCTTATTGAATACTATCACTAGGAGTGCAAGCTAAAAATGCAGAAATCATTGAAGAAATTGACGCAAATTGGTCGGCTTGCCTTCCATGTTTTACCTCACGACTTTTTTTTTTTTTTTTTTTATAAGGCACATAAAGAATTTGAGAGTGAAGGGACGAAGTTTGCCAAGCAATTAGGGGTGTTCAAAAATCTTGATATCTTGCAAAATCTGATCAACTCAATCTAATCTATATCGTTTGGGTTGGTTGAATTTAAATGAATGAAAATTCTATGGGTTGGATTGATTCATCATTGATTGATCTAAAATAACCCAATCTGAATTAATATTGAATTCACTATTTTTTTTTTTTTTTTTATGATTTATTCGCCAACAATTCTTTAAAATAATATTTTAGCATTTCAGAATGACAATTTTCATACAATATATTGAGATGAAGTTGTTAATCTTAATTCAATATAATAATAATTAAATAAATTTTTTTACATATTAACATTTTAATTATTTTTAGAACAAAAATTTAAATAAATGGTTTGAGTAATCCGAACCCCAACCCAACCCAGATGTTTCTGATTGAATTAGGTTGGGTTCATTATTTAATGAGAGTTATTCGGGTTAAAGAAATTTAAAACCAGTACATTTATGTTAAATCTAAAAAGTACTTCAATTCAACTCAACCTATGTATATTTTTACCTAGAATACTTCAATTCAGGTAAATACAAACGGAAGGAAATGGTTTGAAATTTAATTTCAATTTTAAATTGAAGAGTTGAAAGTAACACTATAATATTTGATTTGAATGATGTTTTTCTCAAGAATAGATTAAGGATTTAAAATGATTTTAATGTTGTTTAGCGTTAAAGATGCCATATGAAAATAT
Organism: Benincasa hispida; assembly: GCF_009727055.1. Classification (NCBI taxonomy): domain Eukaryota; kingdom Viridiplantae; phylum Streptophyta; class Magnoliopsida; order Cucurbitales; family Cucurbitaceae; genus Benincasa; species Benincasa hispida. Next base: position 36,535,867 of record NC_052354.1, on the reverse strand, counting down.
ATTGATCTTGTTTGTTGATTATTATAACTAGTAGAGATGATAGTCGGTTCAATTTTATCGGTTTTGGGGTCAACTAAGAACTAAATCAAACCAATCAATTCTATAAAGAAGTGATCCTAACCGATGTCCAATAAAGAACAAAACCAACGGATTGGTTCTTGTTTGGTTCAGTTTAATATCGGTTTGGTTCTCGATTTTTTACATTTTTTTCAAATTTTTATTTTTATTTTAAATTTTGTTTTGAATTGGTTCTTGTTGCTAATTTTAAATTCAAATTATTAGGTCCATTTCTTTTTTTTTTTTTATAGATTGAAATTGGACTTTTTTTTCTTGACACTTTCTAAATAAAAAACATATACACTCCACAATATTTGGTCTTTTTTTTCTAAACAATAACTACATATGCACCATAATAATTAAAACACTAAAAGATACCTAATGTTGGAGTTTATTTTTAAGGGTATATATACCCTCGGTTTGGTTTGGTTTTGATTCGTTTTTTCAATCAAAAATTGATTCAAACCAATATTTTTTTGTTTCTCCAAATGCAAAGCAATATGTCCAATTTTATACCAACAAATCAAATCAAACTAGTGGATCAATTTGGTTTGATTTAGTTTTTCGATTTTTTGTTGCGCTCCTAATAACAAGGGGAGCAAGCCAAAATTGCCAAAACCACCCAAGTCCAAAATGTTTATTGATGATATAATAATATTAAGTTTACTTTTATCTATTAGCTTATGTTTTTGGATCAATCAATAGTTTATGATATCAGGAGTAGGTGGTCCAGTATCCAAACCCTTACAATGTCTATTAATCTTTTTCTGTTTTCGCATTTCACAATCTTTTTAGGTTTTCGCATTTCACAATTCATGATACATTTCTTAAATGTTGGAGTTTTAAAGACCTCATCAAATTGATTATTTTTCATTTTCTTTTTCAAGTATTAAAAAATTATTTGGTGAGGTCCCAATAGGGTTGTTCATAGATTGGGTTAGGTTGAGTCGGGTTGGAGTATTTCGTAGATCCAACCCCTCCAACCCGATTGTTCGGGTTATGAATTTCTTCAACTTAATAACCCTTATTAAATAATGAACTTAACCCAACCATGAAACATTTGGTTGGATTGGGTTGGGTTAATTTGGTCATTTACTTAAATTTTTGTTTAAAAAATAAGTAAAATATTAATATGTAAAAATTTTGTTTAATTATTTTCATATATTTAGTTAAGATTATTAGCTCAATTTGAATTTATATTATAAAAAAATCTTTTCTAAAGTGCTAAAAAAAATATTTTTAGGAGTTGTTGTAGAATAAATTAACAAAAAAAACCATGAAATAAAATAAAATAAAAATCAACAAATGAAAAATAATTCTATTATAAGTAAAAACAATATACTTCTTAAATTAATAATGTCCAGGTTAGTTCAAATTGGATTAGGATATTTTGGGTGAACCCAACCATCCTAACTCACAAAATTTTTATTTATTTAAACACAACTCACCCCAGATGACTTAATAGTCTGACCCACAGATTGGGTTGAGTTGATTAGTTTTTCGAGTCATCGGATTTTTGGAACACCCCTAGTTCTCATCACCCACAAAAGCATATAAAGAGTTTGAGAGGGAAAGAAGCAAAAGTCTATTTGAGAAAGCTTTGGCTTCTTGGTTTGAAAATTAAACTCAAACAAATATTAGAAATTCTCGTGAACCGAAAGCAACTTCTTTTCTTCCTCCTCCCTTGTCTTTCTTCCCTTCCATCTTCTTCTTTCACCATTAATGGCAGCCAACACCAATGCCTGTCGCAATACTTCCTTTTCTTTCTTTGCCTATCTTCTTGTTGGGTGAAAATTTAACTTTCAAAACTAGAGGGAACCAACTTTTTTTTTTGGAGAATCCCACATTGAAAATTTGGTGTTGGAAGTCTCCTTCATGTACTCCATGTTTTGGGTTTGGGCCCCAAGGGATATTAATATTTTGGAGAGAGTGAGAAGATAGACCAACATGGGTTCGGTGGACGTTCGATCAGGTGTGACATGGTGAGGCGAGTGTGTGTGATGATTATTTTTAATAAAAAAAATAGTTTATTTTATTATTATTATTTAGCCCGTTTCGTCTGCCTATCCCGTTTCGTTTCATCCACGCACGTTCTGTGGTGGAGCGCTTTTCTCGCTCCCTACAGTTCGACACTGAAGGCCTATAAAAGGCGAGGCCTTCAGCAGTTCGTAACAAATAATTCATTTTGACACATCTTAGCTTTCCGAGTAGTGAGTTTAGAAATGGTGTACGTTCCAGTCGGTAACGGTGCATTTCCGATCAGTTTTCATTTGGCTGTTTTATCCTGGGGATAATGTGGCAATTTGCAGACCTGCTTGCACACTTGGGCAGAGCTGCGAAACGTCTTAAAGAGAGCAAGCTCTACGACTCAGCTTATAACGAGTTTCTGATTTGCAGGTTTTGCTCTTCGCTTGACCATCGTGCCTTAATGGTTTACTGTTCGTCGTTCTGAGGGCCCTGCCATTTCCAACAATTTTAAGACGTTGCCATATCATCAATGACCCTCAGTAGCAACAATGACGTTATGATATCTGACCTCAATCATCCATTTTGGTTCGAAGGAGCGAACTTCAAGCGGTGGAAGCAAAAGATGTTGTTCTTCCTCACCATCAAGAAAGTTGTCAAAGCTTGTACAGCGCTAAGCCGATCGTCTTTTTAGAAGAACCAACTGAATAACAGATAAAAGAAGCTGTTAACTGGGAGGAGAAAGACTTTCTATGTAAGAATTTCATTTTAAATGGTTTGACTGATGATCTGTATGACTACTACAGTACAATAAAGACAGCGAAGGAGGTCTGGGATGTCCTGCAAAAGAAGTACACACCGAGGAGGCCGGGTCGAAGAAATATGCGGTCAGCCGTTATCTTAAGTTCCAAATGACGGATGACAAATCCATGGAGGCCCAATCCCATGAACTCCAGAAGATAGCCCATGAGATAATTACTGAAGGTATGCCTCTAGATGAACAATTCCAAGTTGCTGTTATTATTGATAAACTGCCCCCTTTGTGGAAGGACTTTAAGAACACTTTGAGGCATAAGACCAAGCAGTTCTCCTTGGAGAGTCTTATAACCCGACTAAGGATCGAGGAGGAAGCCCGGAAGCAGGACGAGAGGGAGGAGGTGAACGCAGTACCTGGGAAACCCGCTTCTGGCGTGGTAAAACCTAACAAAACATCTAAGGGGACAAAGAGAAAAAGTTAGAACCGTGGCTCCAGCAACCAGAACCAACAGAAAAAACAGAAGCCCCCTTCAGGAGAAACAGTACAGTTCCTCTGCTTTAATTGTAATAATGCTGGGCACATGGCTAGGAACTGTAGGAATAGGCGTCGTCCTGCTGGTCAGGCGAACCTGACAGAAGAACCATTAGTCGCCATGATCACAAAAGTAAATGTGATCGGTAGTTGTGAAGGGGGTGGATAGACACTGGCGCGATGCGCCATATCTGTCATGACCTTAGTCTATTTAAAATTTATACTGAAATTAAGGATAAGAATATTCTGTTGAGAGATCATCACTCCACGAAAGTTGCTGGAACGGGCAAGGTGGAACTGAAGTTTACCTCTTGGAAGACCCTCATATTGAAGGACGTTCTGCACACTCCGGAGATACGAAAGAATTTGGTTTCGGGCTATCTCCTCAATAAAGCCAGGTTTACTTAAACTATAAAGGCAGACCTATATACCCTTACCAAAAATAATGTATTTGTAGGGAAAGGGTATGCAACTAAGGGAATGTTCAAATTAAATTTAGACTTTAATAAAATGAAATCTTCTGTGTATATGCTGTGTTCTATGAATATTTGGCGTGCTAGACTCTGTCATGTGAATAAGAATTTAATTAGTAATATGATTAGGTTGGAAATGATACCTAAGTTATCCACGAATGATTTTGATAAATTTGAGTATTGTAGTCAGGCTAAAATTACTAAAACTCCGCATAAATCTGTACTTAAGAATTTTGAGCCTCTAGATTTGATTCTTTCTGATGTCTTTGAATTTGATGGCATATTGACTAGGAACAGTAAAAGATATTTCATTACTTTTATTGACGATTGCTCTGATTTTACTTTTGTACACTTACTGAAAAACAAAAGTGATGCTTTTGATGCCTTCAAACTTTTTGTTTCTGAAATAGAGAATCAGTTTAATAGAAAAGTTAAAAGACTTCATAGTGATAGGGGAACCGAGTACGACTCGGACAGTTTTAATGAATTCTTTAACTCACATGAAATAATACACGAAAATACCGCAACTTATTCTCCTGAAATGAATGGAAAAGTCGAAAGGAAAAATAGAACTTTAGCTGAGCTAGTAGCTACTATTTTACTTAGTTCAGGAGTCGTGTCTTATTGATGAGGTGAAATCATCCTTACCGTGTGTTATGTCCTAATTAGAATCCCGAAATCTAAAAATAAAACTTCACCTTACGAAATTCTCAAGAATAAGAAACCAAATTTGTCCTACTTTAGAACATGGGATTGTCTAGCCTTTGTAGGGATTCCTGACCCAAAAAGGAGAAAGTTGGCTAGTAGAGCTTACGAGCGTGTCTTTATAGGTTACGCCTTAAATAGTAAAGCCTACAGGTTCTATGATCTAGTGAACCAAGTGATCATTGAGTCAAATGATGTCGACTTCTTTGAAGATAGGTTTCCTTTTAAATCAAGAAATGGTGGGGCTTTGGATCAAGTGGTATAACCCTAGTTAGAAATCCTAACCCTAGAGAGGAAACTGACCCCGAATCTAGAAGAAGCAAAAGAGCTAGAATCGCCAAAGATTTCGGAAATGACTTCCTGACCTACAATGTAGAAGAAGACCTTAAAGATCTAAGAGTTGCCCTGTCCTCAGTAGATGCCAACCTATGGCAAGAAGCCATAAATGATTAGATGAACTCACTTGAGTTAAATAGGACTTGGCATTTAGTAGATCTACCCCCAGAATGTAAGACAATAGGGTGCAAATGGATCTTAAGAAGGAAACTTAGACCTGATGGGACTTTCGACAAATTTAAAACCAAGTTAGTAGCGAAGGGCTTTAGACAGAGAGAAAACATAGATTTCTTTGGCACCTTCTCCCCTGTCACTAGAATTACCTTTATCTATGTCTTGTTCTCTCTCGCTACCCTTTATAACCTCGTAGTATATCAGATGGATGTAAAAATCGCTTTCCTAAACGGTGAACTTGAAGAAGAGATTTACATAGAACAACCTGAGGGTTTTATTGTCTATGGTCAAGAAAATAAGGTGTGAAAATTAGACAAATCTCTCTATGGACTAAAACAAACTCCTAAGCAATGGCATGAAAAATTTGACAACCTTATCCTATCTAAAGGTTTCAAGGTCAATGGAAGTAACAAATGCATCTACTATAAGTTTGATAATAACCTCTGCACTATCTTGTGTCTATATGTAGATGATTTATTGATCTTTGGGTCAAACTTGCACGTCATAAATGATGTAAAATCATTATTGAGTGCAAACTTCGACATGAAGGACTTAGGAGAAGCTAGTGCAATCTTAGCATAAAAGTAAATAGGTCTGAAAAGGGAATTTCTTTGGATCAATCTCACTATATAAAAAAGATTCTAAAGAAATATAATTACTTTGAGTGTAAACCAGCCTGTACTTCTTATGATCCTAGTGTCAAGTTGTTCAAGAATACTGGTGACAGTGTTAATCAATCAGAGTATACGAGCATCATAGGCAGTCTTAAATATGTTACCGACTGCACTAGGCCTGACATAGCTTATGTTGTAGGATTACTTTACAGGTTTACAAGCAGACCTAGTAAAGAGCATTGGAATGCTATAGAAAGGGTCATGAGATACTTAAAGAAAACCCAAAACCTAGGATTACATTATCAAAAGTTTCCCGCTGTCCTGGAAGTGTTCAATGATGCTGATTGGAACTCTCTTTCAGATGATTGCTACAAGTAGTTATATCTTTAATATAGCTGGCAGAGCTGTCTCTTGGAAGTTCAAGAAACAGACTATTTTAACCCAATCTATGATGGAGTCAAAAATGATAGCACTAGCGACAGCTAGTGAAGAAGCAGGCTGGCTTAGAAGTCTGCTATCAGAGATTCCCTTATGGGAAAAGTCGGTACCAGCCATATTGATCCATTGCAATAGTACTGCAACAATCGCAAAAGTTCAGAACCGTTACTACAACAGAAAGAGACGTCAAATACGTCGTAAGCACAGTACCATTAAAGAGTTTCTCACTACTGGTGTAGTTAGAGTGGATCACATACGAACTGATGAAAATTTGGCAGATCCTTTGACGAAAGGACTGGCCAGAGAATAGGTTTTCAGAACCTCAGAAAGGATGGGACTCATGCCTATCGAAAAATGAATCATAGTGAGGAAACCCCAATCTGTAGACTGGAGATCCCAAGAAACAGGTTCAACAGGTAATAACTGATCACGAGTGATATATAGTGAATCATGCTAACCCAAACACAGAGTTCCATTCCTATGATTTAAAGTCTGAGCATGAAATCTTGAAACGTAAGAAAGGTTGAACTCAGTTCTTAATAAGATATATACGATCACAAGTGGGGTACCTAGCTATAGGAGTACCCTTGATAGACTCACCTGTGTGAATGTGGAATTGAGGGCCGCTTCCTATGGAGTTTTTAGGTAAACTCTCTAAAGCATTCACTAAACCGGGATTCACGTGCTAGGCCTTAAAAGCACGGGCTTTCGTACTACACCCTAATAACACTCTGTGTGAGATGCTGTGATAGAGTTCAAAACCAAGGGTTACTCTAGTATATTCTGAATCATCTACACTATGTAAAGGTTCAAGTCGTAAGACACCTTTGCTTATGCACACTATTGTATAGTTTGAAACTGCTCGATGAAAATCTTTCCTCTCTTTTCTTTTTGTTTAAATTTCCAAGTGGGGGATTGTTGGGTGAAAATTTAACTTTCAAAACTAGAGGGAACCAAATTTTTTTGGTTGGAGAATCCCATATTGAAAAATTTGGTGTTGGAAGTCTCTTTTATGTACTCCAACCTTGTGTTTTAGGTCTGAGCCACAAGGGGTACCCATGTTTTGGAGGGAGTGAGGAGATAGACCAATGTGGGTTCGATGGACGTCCCCGTCTGGTCGGGCGTGGCATGTGTGTGATGATTATTTTTAATAAAAAAAATATTATTTTATTATTTTTATTATTATTATTATTATTTTAACCGAAAAAAGGGGGAAATAGTCCATTCGTTCGCTTGTCTGTACCATCCGCGTACGTTCTGTGGTAAAGCACTCTTCTCGCTTCTTACAGTTTGACGTTGAAGGCTTATAAAAGGTGAGGCCTTCAACAGTTCATAACACAACATTCATTTCGACACATCTTAGCTTTCCGAGCAGATAGTTTAGAAAGGGTGTACGTTCCGGTCAATAACGGTGCATTTCTTATCAGTTTTCATTTGGCTGTTTTATCCTGGTGGCGACGTGGAAATTTTCAGACCTGCTTGCACACTTGGGCAGAGCCGCGAAACGTCCTAAAGAGAGCGAGCTCTGCGACTCAACCTATAACGAGTTTCTGTTTTGCAAATTTTGCTCTTCGCTTGACCGCCGTGCCTTGACGGTTTACTGTTCGTCGTTCTGAGGACCCTGCCATTTCCAACACTTCTTCTTTCTCTCTTCATCTTTTTTTTTCCTCTCTTCTTTTCCTCCCCCTCTTTCTTCTCCTTCCTCTTCTCTATTCCATTCCTTATTTCCTATGTTGTAACAAAAAAAATAAAAAAGTAGGCCAATAAGGGTTAAAAGCGATAAGCCAATTTACGTTTAAAAGGTGAAATTGATTAACATATTAACTACATATATATATTTTTTTGACAATATGTGGAGTGAGGGAATCGAACCTCTGAGTTCGAGATTGATAGTACAAGCACTATGTCAATTGAGTTATACACATGGCAATGAGCATGGCAATGTTTTTTTTCTTTCTTCTTCTTTCTCTTTCCTCTCTTTCATGGTCACTGTGGTCACCCTATCGTCTTCTTTTTTTCTCTCTTCTTGCCCTTCTCCTTCCTTTCACCGCCATTTCTACCCTTCCTCATGTTCATGAAAAAAACTAAAACTAAAACTCATTTCAAATCTGAAACAAAGAGCGCTTCGTAAATAAAAGGATCATTTTAATTCGTCTCTCTTTTGTTTTTTTAGTAAACTTAGAGAAAGAAGCGAAAGGAGGATGGGAGAGGGAAGAAGAAAATGGCATGACAACAATGTCAACCATGGTTGGGAGAAGGGGAAAGAAAAGGGAGGAAAACGGGAAAAAAAAAAGTTTAAAATATATTTTTTTAATAGAAAAACATCACCACATCAACTTCGACTAACTTAAAAAATGAGAACTAACACCAAAGACCAAAATGCTATGAAACTCAACCTTCAAGAGTTAAGGACTAAGCTCGATACCTCCTTGACCAAAATGCTACCAAAACTCGAACTAAAACTAGAAGTGTAGATTTTCCAATAAAAAAATAGTTGGTAACCTTCATTTGAATAAATCTAGCCAGGTAGTTCAGTTTTTATTGATATCAACTTCGGCATCCATTTTGATCAAAGAACTAACTCACACCCCAAAAGAGTTAGATAGGGAGTAGCAAAAATTACATTCAGGTTACTTCATATAAATCTAAGTTAGATTTCAACTAAATACATCTGAAGCAAATTTCTAACCATTGTAACCCAACCAAAAAAATAAATTCTAAGCTACAAATAAAGCATTTGTAATTAATTACATTCCAATCTCACCTTGAGGAGCCTATTGTGCTATTTGGCTATTATCTCCTTTTGGCATTTGCTTAAGAAGATCACTATATCCATCAGCAGAACTGATTGCAAATTCAGTCAATGAGCTCATAGCAAATGACAATCCAGCACACAACACTCTTATGGCAACTTCAGCCATTTTTTCTGCAGTCATTACCTCTTCAACCTTCCCAAACTCTACCATCTCCATGTTCCCACCCGACTCTTCGTATCTCTGGGACCCAACTTGAGTCCGGTGAGGGTCGTCTCTTTGCTGTTGTTGTGCGTGGAGCGACCCCATTCCAGCAGCAAAGAAGTCAAGCCCGTCTAGCACTGCTTTCTCTTGGATATCATCCAGGAACCTCTTCCATTGGATGCAAAGTCCAAATATTGGCAGTGCAGATGTATTTGACCTGCGAGGTGAAAATGGGGGCTTTGTAGTGTCTGAGGAACCGGAGTTTACACAGCGGAGGAGCCATCCGGTTATTGCGTGCATATAGGATCGCTGAGAAGTGATCCATGACTCGAAACAGCTTCGCCAGTTCCTGAGCTCTGTCTCGAGATTGGCTGATGCCCGCGCTAACCAGTTTGGTTCAATGACTGGTGCTGAAGAGAGCTTTCTAGCATCCAACTTTGATGGTATACCGGCAAGTAGAAGCTTTGCTTCATCTAAAGCCCGCTTCTGTAATTGATGACATTCTGCCATTACTTTCCACATCCTTGCTAACCTATGTAATCATAAGAAGTATGGTGGTTAATTATCTTAGTATAACCTGGTTCGGGTCTAATCCACCATGTTTAAATCGAGATACAACGTAAAGATGTCGAGCAACAAGGGAAACATACCCTTGAACCAATTCTAGAAGTTGAGGCTGCAACTCTTCGTCTCTTAACATTTCGATTCTTTTCGCCACAGCTTCGACGGAGTGAATTGAAACCTTAATCTGAGTATGGAGATCTCTCATGGCAGATCTTGTTTTTTCTACTGAAGATGGATCTTCACCTTTTACATCTTGGTTCCTGAGTTGATTACATTTTTTCTCGTATGCGATTCTAACCTTTTCTCCAGACTGTTTAATAAGAAGGAAATTATAAAGATCAATTATCTCCACTGCTATACCTTAAAGAAAGTTATAGAAGATATATTTAGAACTTGGGTCAAAGCCACACAATCAATCGTCTCTATCAAGTTGGAAGAGAATCGGTCACACGGTGAAAGAAACAAAAGCACAACAGAAAGATCCACAGAGTTCGTTCAAGCAAGTAGAAAATTTGAGCTACACACCCTCACTTCCTGGTAGAGCTTCTTCTCCCAAGCATATAATCTATCCAATGTCGATTGATGACCGGGTGAAAATGAGCAGGATTCTTCCGATATATCGCCACTGCTTTCGTAACCACTTTCATCTTTAGTTACTGAAGAGCTGATTAGAAATCTTGACGAGGAAGAGCGAGATGAAGCTGAGCGGAATAAAGCTACTGGATTCAACATTTTCATGGCTGCAAGGAAGAATAAGACTTCATAAATTGATATTGAGAATATGAGAGCGCGAGAACTTGTAACTGCATCCCACAAATTTGTCCTTTTACCCTTATTTGCTAAATCCAAAACCACAATATTTTTTATTTTCTCAAACATAATAGCGTCAGCCAATTTTGGAGTATGGTCAATCAATATGGGACACTATTGACCATGTCATTTAACTGAGATGGACGAATGACTCAAATGCAAAGCACACATTTAAGAGGAAAAAAGCACTAAAAGTAAGGGATTTAGATTGAAGTATTTATGTATCTAACCTGTAAGTTCATTTGAAGTGGCCATGTATGGAGCTTTTCTAGCCTCTAACAGTGCTGAGACCTCATTTGCTGAATTGCAAACCGTTATAAACTGAGCTTCCAGTTCTTTGATGACCTCTGTCATGCTTGTTGGCTTTCGGTTCACATAAACAGTAAAGCCTGGTGTTTCTTCCTTGGATTCGGGATGAGCCACCCCTGATTCTTGGCTTGTACTCGCAATAGGTCCAGCATTCTGGACCTTTGATACATCAATCTTCCCATTACCACAAGATTGTACACCTGGTTCAAGGTCCATCTCGCTTCCATGGTTTGTTTCCTCTTCATCGTCATCGTCATCGTCATCCTCATCTTCATCCTCATCATCTTCGTCTTCGTCCTCATCCACGTCTTCAACAACAACTTCCTCTCTACAACAACTTTGGCCAGTCCGTGTTCTTTCTTCCGTGGGATTTACTCTTACTCTATTGCTGTTGTCTACTCTATTGCTGTTGTCTTCCTGCTCAGTTTCATCTTCTTCCAGTTCAGGAATCCCTTCTTCTTCTCTAACCTGTCTTAGCCCTCTGATCTCATCGTCAATTGCCATATGATCGAGACCATTGTGCGAGGGGTAGCCATAGTTATCCAACGATGAAAATGGATTCCAAAAGAAGTCCCATTGCGAACTTTCGGGTGATGGGGGAGGGATATTTTGTCTGTTGTTAGGAGAATAAGAAAAGAATGAGGAATTCATTGGTGGGGATTGCATTGGGAAGTAGCCATCAAATCCATACTGATGCATTGGTGAATAAGATTGAACTCTCACAGTTTCTGGTGACTGAGGTCTCTCTTCTACAGAAACTGCCCCATTCCCACCTGATCTCAGGTAATTTACTCTCACCACCGTATTCGGTTTAGATTGGATAGGAAGTTGCGAGAACGAATTCGGTGTTATAGATATAAAACCAGGATTTGTTTTCTTCACAGGTGTAAAAGGGGGTGTAATGAATGAATCTAATAACAACTCGCGAGGCTCATATCCATTGACATACTCATGAAGAGCGGCAGACACTCGTTTCAATGACTGTATGTAGGCTAGATGTCCACAAGCGAATCGTCTCCTCTGCTCAACAGCTTGTTTGATAAAACTCTTCCGATCTTTACAAAGTTTAACTGCCTCTTCATCTTCCAGCTTCGACATGGAACATCCCATATCTCAATTTGACCCCGTTGGAAACTTTGAGAGACTACGAATTCGTCAAGCTCGAATCAAAACCGAAATCACAAGGATATTGCTGTGTGTTTCTTGCCAGACTCATAAGGTTTCTCTGGGCTGCTCAGGCAAAAGCAAAAGAGACAACTTCAAGCCTTGAATTACTTGAGTAATTCAAAAAAGTATCCCAAATGCACACACAAGAATAAGAAAACAGGAAGAAAAAATATGGAAGCATGCAATATCCTAATTTCAAATCAAAATCAACAGAAATGGAGGCTTCTCCACCAGATTTGAGGACAGAGAGAAATTGGGTTTAGAGGATTAATGCTTTTCTTAATTTTGAAGTTAGACAAACAAAAAAAGAACAAAAGATTCTATGAAGGAGTTGTCAAAGATTTCTCCTGAAACAACAGGAGCCTCTCATCCTTAACTTGCCAGTTAGAAATTCAAAAGGAAACTGACCAAATTTTATATTACGGAGCAAAAAAAACAAAAGAGACGCACCCTTAAAAAGGAAAAACAAAAACCAAAAGGAGAGCAATATAAAATTACAAAATACAGAAAAGAAGGTCAAAAACAGGCAAAATGAAAATGATGACTGTCATATTTCGAGCTTAGCAAAACACACAAGAAAAGAAGATAAAGGGCTCAAAGTTAAGAAGGAAGAATGACCCATTTGCAGATTTCACATGGAGAAACCTGATCAAACATCAAATTACGAATAAACCTCTCTCTCTCTCTCTCTCTCTCTCTCTCTCTCTCTCTCTCTCTCTCTCTCAACAAATGGGTCTAAGACATTCACTGAGAAGAAGAGAGAGAGATAGAGAACAAAAAATTCACAGTTCAACAAGAAATATAGAAACAATTTTCTCACTCCTCAGTAAACGATAGCAACCCAGAAGAGAAAATGTAGTGGAAAAAGCACATAATCCTTGCAAAATTACAGTTACACAGAAAACAATAGCAACCCAGAAGAAAAAAACACATAATCGATGAAAAATTACAGTTCAGCAAGAAATATCTCAGCAATGATGCGATTCCCACAAAAAACAACAGCAACCCAGAAGAGAAAATGCTGAGAAAAATCACATGATCCCTGAAAGATTACAATTAATCAAGAAATATTGTGATGATCCCCACAGAAAACTAAGACAATCCAGAAGAAGAAACGTTGAGAAAGAGTACACAATCCCTGAAAAATAACAGTTCTACAAAAAAAAATACGTTGAAGCAATGTGTGTTTTCAACAGAAAACAATAGCAACCCAGAATAACAAATGGTGAGAAAAATCACAGAATCCCTTAAAATTCACGGTTCAACAAGAAATATTTCATCAATGTTGCGATTTCCACAGAAACCCATGAGAACCCAGAAGAAAAAAAGCAGAGAAAAAACAGAAAATCATTGAAGATTAAGGGAAGAAGTACCTGGTTGGATGAATCTTGGCCGGCGGGAGAGAACAGAGAAGAGTGTAAGAGATGCTTGATTACAGAGGTAGTGTCAGTGGGAGAGACGATTATGAAGGGTAGAGAGAGAAAGTAGAGAGAGAAAGAAGGGTTTTTAGAAGAAAAGCAACGGTCAAAAAACCCAGAATGAATGAGGAAGAAAATCATGAAAGAACAAAAACTAAAGATTCATTCACGTCGGGTAGCCCATTAAAGAAAGCTCAGATAGAGAGAAATAAAAGAGAGAAGAGAATACGACCTATCCAATACTTTGCCCTTTCTATTCTTTAATATTTCAATAATGCCATTCCCTAAATTAGGTTTAAAAATCCCCACTTTATTTCAGCTAACAATTTAGTCTATTAAGTCAGAATGTAGTTACATGAGAATGTGTTCCAACTTTTTCGCAGAGATTTCGTATTTTATTTTATATTTTTAAATTCACTTAATTCAATAAATATGTGTTTAGTAGATGACTCGAAATATGTTTCTGAATCTAATCTATGGTGTAAATTCTGAAAATAATATTTTTATATTTTCATTTTATACAAATTTTGAATTTTAAAATTTAAAATTATATTAAATAAAGATAAAAGTATTTAGAAATACAAATATCATGTTATAAACTCAATCCATTTTTTTTTAAATATAATATGTATTATGAATTATATAATAATTACAAAATAATAATTATATAACTTATTTAATATAAATCATATTCATAAATTAATTAATAAGAGTTGATGTCAACTAAATATTATTGGGTAATTACACTTAATTTTGTGATTTATAAACATATAATATCAAGTACATTTTAAATAATTGTTTAAATAAGAATCTAACTTCAGAATCTACTACCAAACAAGTTTATGAAAACATGAAATACAACTTTATTTTCGTTAAATCCCTCGTTTTCAAATTCTCTACCAAACATCCCCTAAGTTTCTCTAATTTAAATTTCTTTATCTCTATTGTTCAAAAAATAATCTAGTCTAGAAGTTATATTTTTATTTTTTATATTTTATGAATACCTTTAATCTATTTATCAATTTACATGTGTAAAAAAATTAATTAAATTGTGATAATATTAGTGTCGGTGGAGACTAAAATATTACAAATTGTAAAGTATAGGATATGAATCACTACAAACTTAATTTCATAGACTATGGCATTATATATCCATCAATGTGTTCGACAGTTCCATCGATAGTTCTACATGTTCATGGGTTTGACATTGATATAAAAGATGAATCGATATTCAAATTATATTATAAGAAAATTTATAAACTACGAGAAATAAAAAAACAAGATGTCACTAATGTAAATGAAACATAAACAATATACATTTTAAGTTACTTAAAAAGTGCAAAGTGTTTATTTATTAATTTAGATATATTTTTTAAGTTTTTGTTTTTATATTCTTTCAAGAAATTTCAATCAATATCGACATTTTATGGAGATTTTCATTGACATCTTTTAAAATTAAGACCTCTACATTTTTCATCAACATACACATTGAATTTGAAACTTTATCATATGCTAAATTGTTATTTTCATAAAAGTTTAGGGACCAAACATGTTTAAAACCAAATTATGAGTATTTTTATTTTTAGAAAAGTATTATAAGTTATGTTAATTAACTTTGAATATAGCCAATTAATTAAGACATATATATTCAACCAATTCACATATTATAGTAACCAAAAGGAGTAACCTCGCAAACTACAATAACCAATTTAGCACTCTAAACAATCTTTTAGAGATTCAAATTGATACATTCTCGCATATTGTTGAACTAAAAAAATTGTGAGAATTTTTTAAGAATTTGTAAAAGTATTTAATTGGTTTATAAACTTTCTATAAGGTGGGTTAATAAGTCCCAAATTTATAATTTAGGGACGTACCAAATTCAACAATTGAAATTCAAATATTATTAGATATTATTTTCAAAATTTAAGAATTTATTAGACATCATTTACCTACTTTAAATATATATACCATTTTTAAACTTGAAATTAAATAAATAAAATAATTCTCTTTTCTTCCTAAATTTCAAGATTTTATGATTTAAGATTCATGTTTTCTTTGAACACTGTTAGATATCCTTCGAGGTTCCCTCTCCAGTCCGACCTCGATTCTCCAGCCCACTTAGGTAAATTTTCTTTTTTTTTTTTTTTTACATAGAATCAAGATGGTCGAAATCTTTAGATGTCTAAAATTGTAAGTATTGATAAATATAGATGCCAACAATTTTAGATAAGTATGTTCATTTTTTAAGCATTTGAAATGTCTTGAAATGATGTATTATTCTAAAAATAATCTTCGACTTTTTTATAATTATATATTAATTTATTATAATTCAATTTATATAGTACTTGGTGCCTTTAATAAATTAATATTTCATTATATTGTTATGAATATAGTTTATATTGATTTTCTTTTTTAAAGAAAAACCAAGTTAAAATGCCATTATTTTAATCGCGATCTTGTTTGAAATACTTTATGCTTATAGACTCATTTTAAAAGAAGACAATAATCATATAGTGGATATTATTTATCGTAGTTGATTATCTTTATACCCGATCCAAATAAATTCCAATTGTGATAGTTTTTTTTTTCTCCTTCTTTTTTAATATTGAAAAAGTAAAATAAGTGAAAATTTTAACTAAAAATAAATTGAGCTATATATTGTATATTTTAATAATAAAAGTTATATAAATATATTGTCTAGATGGTGTAGTTGGTTATCACGCTAGTCTCACACACTAGAGGTCCCCGGTTCGAGCCCGGGCTTAGACATCCTTCTAATTTTAATAATTTCTTTTTAAGAAAATGAAAATAAATAAATGTGATTAATGTATTTATTGTTTAAAACAACAAAGTAAAAAGAATATGTGCCTCATAATAGGAATCTTGAAAACTCATGCTTCATGAGAATATATTTTGAAGAAGGATTCAAACTTGAGCATATTGAGAAGGGTTCAAACATCTTACCATTTTATTTTCATTTTATTTTGATAACTTGAAATGACTTTGTTTTATACTATTTAATAATGCAGAGGCAAAACTCGAACCCCTAGATCTCGTAAGGAATCTTAGAATAAAAAATGTTCAGATACTTATATTACTCCAAAATAACTAGTATGATTTCGATGTCTATCTCAGTGAGAATCTCACACGCCCCTTTAAGGGTCATTTGTTTTATAGGAATCCAAGATTCCCATGGAGTGGGCATCCAGATTAATGCATTTGTTTTGCGATAATGTAAGAAATCTGGACATTTAGAGATTCCAAGGCATCTCGGGAGTTTTAAATACCTTCCTCAAACATGGTCTTTTGGATTTCCAAATTAAGAGCATCATCTTTTTACTTTTTCAAATCTTTCTTTTTCTCATATATATATATATATATATAAATATCACTCTTCTTTGTTTTCATTTTACAATTAAAATAAACATGATAAACTATTTATTTTACTCACTTTGATTATATTGTAGTTGTTTTTATAGAAAGATATTTGAATTCAAATTAATATTTATTTTATAAAAAAAATCTTAAATTAATATGTTATTTTGTTGAGATTATACAAACACAACAATAAAACTATATTAATTTATAATAATTTCTCTTATAATAAATTTGAATTATATTAAGTTAATTATAAATCAATAAATAGTCGTAAGGCATTATTGAAACATTATGTAAATTTAAGATATTCCCGACTAAAAATCCTACCAAACAACACAATTATCCAAATATTTTTAGATATCTCCAAAAATATCACCACAAAACAAAATGTCGGACATTGGTAACTTTGGACATATATATTCCAACAAACAACTGGCTAAGGAAATTTTAGTTTGTTTTAAAATATTTTTCAAATTATTTAATTTTGGAATTTTATAAAATAACAACAATGTTCCAAAAAATGTTTCCAAAAAACAAAAACAATGTTGCAACAAATATTCGAATATTTTCAAGTAAATATAATGTCAAAAACCCTCGCATGAAGGGAATACGAAATCTTCTTCCAACTCGAATCCAGTGAAAATTTAAATATAAACACACCCAAACATAATAAATATTTTAGGTCTTTTTTCTTTATATATATAAGTGAGTGGGGATGCAGATTTTCGATTTTTAATTGAAATTGACAAAGGAATATGCTCATCAATTACCGAAAGTGAGAAAAAAAAAAGGGAGATTTTTGTTTTCATGACATCATTCTTTATATCTTAGTGAATATATTCCAAATTCCCATCCTTGTTTAATAAAATTTGAAATAATCTTTTGTAATACCATCGTTACGGGGTTTAGGATTGAATCTCTAACTTTGAAAAGAATGTTTTTTTATATTAATTATCGTTGACTTAAATTTATTTGGATAAAATTTGGAATTAATTTGTAATAAGTAATTAATAACTATTATGTAATATTCATTTCTAAATTCTAATATTTGGAGTCAAAATCTTAAACTAATTAGCAAGAATAACAAAAATTATGACTAACGGTTTCATTTATCATTTTAGTTCATGTATTTTTTAAAATTGCCCAACTTTTAATTTACGCACTTTAATAAATCTTAAATTTAGTCCTCTAAAATTATTATGTTTATTATTTAAATTGGTTAAATAAACCTTTTCACTTGATTCATAATTGCTTCAACTCTCTTATCATAATCTCAAGATTTTTTAGTACAAAAAAATGTGGAAGTCTGATAACTTGAACCTCCAACACCAAGCGAATGAGTATATGTTGATTACTGTTAAGTTATGCTTGAATTGACTTAAAAAATTAGAGTATTTTTTCTCATAAATATGTTTTAGATTACACATTACCAATATATGTAAATTAAAACCGTTTAGTCTAACTTTAAAAAAAAAATGCCCTATACTAAAATTTTATTCATCAAAATGAAAGAGAATATATAAGTAGATAATAATGGATGCCTATTTTGAATAGGAAAATCCTAAGTTAGCCATTTCCTCCTAGTTTGGTCCAATTTAAATGATAGGACAATTCTAATCTTGAGAATGGAAAATTATTATCTTTAATATTCTTATCTTAGTGCATGTTTGGCTCTCTACTGAATTTCAATAGCTTTCAAGTAGGACAAAATCCAACTATAGAGTAAAAAAAATTCAAGGGCTGTTTGTGTGTATTTTTTTTTTTAAAAAAAATATTTTTCTCTTAATTTTTAGTTTAAAAATATATATTTTAAAAAAAATTAGAATAGTGCTTTTATAGAAGCCTAAAATGGTAAAAATGGAAAAATACATCCTTGTCAACCAAACAAATTTAAACCATATTTTGTAGACGAATTTATATTTTAATTTATAGACAAATTAGAATATTTTAAACCATAGTTTCTCGCTTTCATATTTTAATTTAGTGTCGTATCGTCTGTTAGAAGTGAGAAATATGTAGAGTATAGCTATAATTAAAATGATGACTCTAATATAGAGTATAATTGTATATATAAGTAATTATAATTATATATATATAATTATATATATTAATGTATTGAACCAAATTAATTTAGAAAATATTAAAAAAAATAATATGTGAAAACAAAAATGATATTTTTATTTTACATTATTGTTTTTTTCCTATTTAAAAGTTTTCTCCATCATTTTTTTAAAATAGCTAAATGCTTTAAAATTTGACTTCCAAACAAGTCTTCCAAATTTATTGTCCAAGGTTTTTTTTTTAATCTCTACATCTAATATGTTTTTTAAATAAATAAAAACAGTTGCATCGAATTGAAAGGATGGATCATCTTATCATTCATAAAACAACTTTTTAACCATTGAATGGTAAATTTTCTACTTGAGTACGATAAAATTATTAAGATCGTATACACTTTTTATTCTAACTCATCAATGAGTCAATTGTACAAGTCAGTCAAAGGACAAATAAAATCTAATTTAAATAAATTATAAAATGAAAAAAGGGACTTGGAAGATGAAAAGCACATAAATAGAAAATTATATGAACAAATTAATTTCTAAAAAGACAATATTCTATGTATGATTAAGTTAATCCCCAAAAGCATCTCCTTTAGAATTTTCCAACACAATCATTGAAAATTTCAACTCCTCCAATTGTCCACAAGTATAAAGAAACATTAGGGATGGGGTTAGGAAAGAAAAAGAGAACTTTTTAGGATCCCAATGCAAAACTTCAAACAAATGAGATGGTTTTAAAAACCTTTTTTTTTTTTCAATTTATTTTTTTGAGTGGCTGGAAAGTACCCTTTTTAAGTTTGCAAGAATTTAATACAATGAAAACAATATTTCTAAATATGTGTTTGATATTTAGAAACTAAGTTTTAATTTAAATCAAGTTGAAAATGTGTTTCATAATATATTTATTAGGTTAAATTTGAAGTATTATTAATTAACTTATCAACTTGGTTTGTGTTAAACATTTTGTATAATTATTATTTTTTAATATCATATAATTTATAATATATATTTTAATTCAAAAAAATAAATGAGTTTATTAAATGAAATACTATGTTTGTTAATATTTTTATCTTTTTTTCATATAATTTTGTATTAAAAAATTTAAAATTTAAAATCTTAATATTAATATATTGATAAGATAAAAATGTTGTTTTCCAAATTTAAACAGTCTAGATCATAGAATTAGAAAATAGTTTTTGGAAATAGAATTTAGAATCTAAATACATATTTGGATTCAGAGATTTGGAAGATATAAACCAAAAATTGAATTGCCTATTAAATGGGGCCTAATTTTCACCATAGCTTATAAAAAATGTATTTTTCTTATTAAAATTAATTAAGGAAATGTTTCAAGATCAAAATATATTTGTTTTTTTTTTTTTCCAAAATAAGCATATAAGCTGTAGTTGTTAAGCACTTTGTAGATTCAATTTTTCATTCTCATAATTATTATACTAAAAAAAATATTGAAAGAAGGGTTATCTGACACAATGTTATAACAATTTCAAAAATATCAAAATAAACACGGATAATAAAATAATGGAATAGAACTCGAGGTTTGATAACCAACTTCGATGCAATACCATCTATATTTGGAAGGTAGTGTCCCCATGAAAAGATGTATTCTCTAATGAATAATTAAGCATTTATAACATTGTACTTATCTGTGATACTAATTTTCTATAATGACACACATAGCCTAATTTAGTGAAAGAATACGTAGGTTCTCCCTAGTTGTGAGACTCCCTCTCAAAGATAATTTCAATATATCCACTTTTAATTGAAGACGAGTTCAACTTGAAATACTTAGTATGAGAATATTTTCTCATGTAAATGACAACACTTAAAAGCTGATCAAGAGAAACAATTTAAGATCTACAGTACTTCTTGCTTTTCATAATCACATGGATTGACATTCTCGTTGTTCTTGGCAAAAAAAAAAAAATACAATAAACGATTCAAGTCGTCTCTTTCAAAAGTAGTAACCCTAAAATGAATATGCACGAAAAAAGGAAAGAATCAAACCATTGTCAAACCCAGCTGAGGCTAAAGAAGGAAAAAAGCCTGAAGAATAAACCTACATAATATTGTCATATAAGGAAATAATCTCCAACTGGAAACTACATTGGGTGGACATCCTGTAGAACATCTCATGGCATAAGATTTAAGAACAAGGTTACTCGCATCTACGACCCACATCTAAAAAAAAATATACCTAACACCAAAGCACTAACAAATATATTTAATTTCATGAGTTAGATATTGAGTTTTAATATTCCCACACATAAAATAGAAAGCCTTAAATCCAGGATGAATCTTGTTTGAGATTGAAAATAGAAAATATAAGAATGTTTCAATATTAAATGTTAACAGCTAACTATAATATAATCAATGTACCAAATGCCATACTCATAGCTCAATTTAACCATGACCAATTCTTTCAAAGTTTATAAGCACAATTTGGTTTTAAAAATATTTAATTGAAACTTTTAGAAAGCTGAAAACAACACTAAAAACCTTTAGTACTTTAAAATTTTTTAATTGTGTTAAATTCATTCCATATTTCCATTTTGTGTTCTAGGTTCTTATTTAGATTTAACATAGGTATTTATAATATTGTAAAAGTATGTGGTAAATTATTTTTAAAAAGGTTTGAAGATTCGGTGGTATGTGTTTAATTGATGGAGTGACTATAAAAACCTATGCAAATCTAAAATTTCAAACATCTATAATTTTTTTTTTAATAAAAAATATAGGGGTTATATACACCGTCAATACATTTTTCGAGACCATACTTATAATTCTATATACATCAAATAGTTTTTATATTTTAAGTTTTTCTCAATTTGATCTTCATTCTTTTAAAACTCTCAAATTTATCTTTACTGAATTAAAATTTCTAGATTAATTCATTTTGTAGTAGAATTTGTTAACAGGAAGTCATTATGGCTCATCAAATTGTATTTTTTTTCTAACATATTTGGACATTTATTGAACCCGTAATTTTGAAGAAAGAGACTTTATTGATAGACATATTAGGTTTCATATATCAGACAATCTCTAAAAGTTACTACAAGCAAAAAAGAGTCTCCTGACACACAAAACAACTATCAGAAGATTAGGGGTTGAAAGAGAGGTTGTCTCCCGATATCGTGAATTAGGCATTGGGAATTTGTACCAGCTCCCGACGTTGTATATGTCCCATCGGGAGCTTATACCAACTCTTGTTGGGCTATATGTCCCGTCAGGAGTTAAGGACCTAACACCTGATGCGTCAATTAAGTTGTCAGGAGTTAGGTCCATAACTCCCGACCGGACATATAACCTATCAGGAAATGGAGTTCAAATCGTTTCAGATCTGGAAATCGATAGAAATCTTAGGATTTAATTTGATCTCTCTGCATGCCTCTTTCTCCATCTTCTCTCTTTGATCGTTCACCTATCTTCATCACTGGTCCATCTCTCCGTCTCTGACCGACTATATATGTCTTTATCGTCAACTGTAGGATGTCGCATCCCCATTTATCTTCATCTCTATCTTCGTTTGTCTTCGCATCTGTCGGTCGACTTCGCTGCTACCTTTAGCTTCGATTTCGTATGTCCCTCTTTTGGATCATTCGACTTTTGGCATCATCTTCATGTTAACAATATGAGGCACCCTTTTAGTTTTTTCGCCTAGAAATTTCTTTAGCCATTTTCTGATTAATCATTTGTTCCATGTCTCAGATGTTTTAATATATAAAGTTTATGCCTTTTATGTGTTGTTTGCTGTTTTTTGTGCTTTTATGTTGGCTATTGTTTTCAACTGTTGATATTTGAAGTTTTTATTTGTTGAGTTTTGATAATTCCTGTGGGGACAAGGATGATTGTTACTTCGTGTTTATGTTTGTTTAATGTGTCCATTTTTCTCATGTCTCACTGCCTTCTAGTTTGACACTTCTTTCAACAAAATGTTTGGTCCTGGCTTGTTGTGGTGAAGTCGAATTTGTGTTGTGATTTGTGGAAACCCTGTTTCTTTTCTTTTTGTATGAAGTTAGTGTCAGGTAGCTGGTTTTTTTAAACTTGAATTTCATTGATCTAAATTTTATGTAAAGAGGATTCCAAGGATTGAAAAAAAGTATGTAATTCTTTTTTATCCAATTGTTTCTTTCATCAAATTATTCAAAACAATAGTCTTCTTTTCAGAGGCACCTGAGTGTTTTTATTTTGGAGGGACATGATTGTATTACATTAAGGCATTAGATATGTTCAAAATCTGAATATCCATTACTAAGATGAGAAAATCCACAAAAGTGGTACTATGTCCATTCTGTTTTGGCATGATCCTTGTAACAATTTACATATTCTTCCCAAAAAAAAATTACTTTTACGAATATCCATAACCATTGTTTATTTGGTGCGAGTTTATTATTATTTTGTTAGTTTTTTTTTTTTTTTTTTTTTTTTTTTTTTTTTTTTTTGGTAATTGTTATGTTTATGAAGTTTGAATATTATGTCGGGTGGATTGAGAGTTTTTCATACATTTAATCTTAATATAATAATGTGCTATAATGTCTCAACTTAATTGAATTGTAGGTAAATTTGATGCTCTGGAGATTTTTTTTAAGTCACAAGCTCACGAGCACGTGTCAATCAAACTTTTTCATATATGTTCCTCAAACCATATTTTTTGTGGACCATTATATCATATATGTAAACATTATTCTTTAGCATACTTCTCTCTCTCTTTTATGTAACGGAGAATTTATGTGAATTTATTCGTATATGTAAACATTGTTTGCTTTGAATGTATGTGAAGACTTTTGATTTGCTTAATTATTATGTTCTAAATTTTAGGTTATTGAAATCAAAATTTAAAAATAAAAAATAAAAAGCAATAATGGAAATTCCAAAAAAGAAAAATTAGTTTCTAAATCAAACTCTCGATGGTACAATGTACCTCGGGAGAGACATTCACTCCCGACAATTTTTTGACGTCGTCGAGAGTCCCTATCTCCCGACAGCGTATATTAAGCATCGAGAGTTCTCACAAACTCCCGATGCTTATGTTGCATGCGTCGGGAGATTAACTCCTGACGAGGATTCCTCAACAATTCTTCCGACGACGCTAGTGTTGTCGAGAGATGATCTCCCAATGGATTTTTAACTATTTCTCAACAATTTTTTGGGCATCAAAAAACTATTGTGACTTATATCCACATTTTTGATCATCTTTGTTTCCACTCTCATCTTCCATACCAACAACTATTTGGAAAGAACGATATAGTTTAAGAACATAACAATTTAATGATGCATCGACTTTTTTTCTCCTCCATTTTGAACCATTTTTCTATGACACCAAAAATTGAGAACTTTTCACTATATTTTAGATATAATATTCAAAATACCAATAGCTGAAAAAAAATCATCATGGCAAAATGAGCATTGCTCAACAAATATAAAATTTGTATTCTCGATCTTCAAAATTTTTAAGTAATCATATATTTAGCAGACTTGTAATTCAAACAAAGATTATAATTCACTTTTTCTCTCACAATCATTAAAACTAAATAAATTAAAATAAAGAGAAAAGGGAGGAAATCAATTTTTACAATAGACTTGTCTTGTTTCATTAATTTTAACTTCATCAAATTAGACCGTAAACTTTGACAAATTATACCATTTCATAATTATCTTTGATTTGAACAAAAACCGATGAGATAGTTTAAGTTACAACATTTTTAGCCCTCGTTTAGTAATCATTTTGTTTTTTAAAATTAAATGGATACTGCTTCCACCTCCAAGTTTCTTCTTTTTTATCTACTATTGACCAATGGTTTAAAAAACAACAAATTTTGAGAACTAAAAAAAGTAGCTTTTAAAAAGTTGTTTTTTGAATTGGCTAAGAACTCAACCATTGTATTCAAGAAAGATGCAAATCATTGTAAGAAATGTGGATGAAATAAGCTTACTTTTCAAAAACAAAAACAAAAAACCAAATGATTACCAAACGGGATCTTAATGTTTGAGATTAAGATTTAAGATTGCAAACACATTATTTGAGTTTTACTTTTTTGAAATAAAATAATTATGATAAAAATTGATTTTGATTAAAATGTTATTTTTGTTCTTTTACTTTAAAAGTTTGTTAAATTTTAACCTTTATACTTTCAATTGTCAAATTTTAGTCCACGTATTTTCAATAAATCTTAAATTTGGTCATCACTACTAATTTATAGACTTTTTTTTTAAAAAAAAAATTGTTATCTATTAGCATTTTTACTGTAAATTTCAAAAACATATTCACAAATTATATTTCCTTGCATGAAATTATTACGGCTATTTAACCAATTTTGGTAAAATTAATTTTGAAATACTAGATTTAAGATTTATTGAAAATACAACTATACGAAGTCTAAAATTGGATAATTAAGGCCCTATAATCATTTGGTTTTTTGTTTTTGTTTTTAAAAATTAAACTTATTTCATCCACATTTCTTATAATGATTTTCATTTTTCTTAAGTATAATAGTTGAATTTGTAGCCTTTTTTTTTTAAAAAAAAAAAATAATAACTTTTTGAAAGTTACTTTTTTTAGTTTTCAAATATTGACTTGTTTTTTTTAGTCAAATTGGTGAAAAGTAGATAAAAAAAAATGAAGAAATTTGGAGGTTGGAAATAATGTCCATAGAATTAATTTTCAAAAACAAAAACTAAAGACAAAATGGTAACCAAATTGAGCCTTGATTTTTTGTTTTTAGTTTTTGAAAATTAAGCTTACAAGCACCCCTACCATCTCTAGATTTTTTTTTTATTTATTGTCTACTTTTTATACATATTTTAAAAAACCAAGCCAAAATTTAAAAACTAAAAAAAGTAGTTTTTATAAACTTATTTTTGTTTCTAGAATTTGGCTAAGAATTCAACTCTTCTACTTAGGAAAGATGCAAATCATGGTACAAAAAAAGTGAGAAAATATGTTTAATTTTCAAAAATTAAAAACAAAAAATAAAATAGTTATCCATACTAAAATTGAATAAATTTCAATGTGTAAAGATTAAAGTAATCATTTAGACTCCCTTTGGTAACTATTTTATTTTTAAAAATAAAACATATGGACATTACTTCAACCACCAAAATTCTTCCTTTGTTATCTACTTTTGACCAATTGTTTAAAAAAATCAAACTAAAATTTAAAAATAAAAAAATAGCTTTCAAAAAATTATTTTTATTTTTGAAATTTGACTAAATTCGACCATTATATTTTAAATGCAATCCATAGTAAAAAAAAATATAAATAAAATAGGTTTAATTTTAAAAAATAAAATCAGGAACGGTTAATTTTTTTTTCCCAGTTGTGGACTGTGGTGTGAAATTTTGCTGACGACACAACCAATCAGCTAAGATTCTATACGATCCCTGTGGGACCGGGGGTGGCGCCAGAAAGACATCCTCAGCCGTCGGATCAGTTCAAACGCCAACGGCCACGGCGATGGCCGTGGTCAAATCATTACCCGATCGTCCGATTTAATCAAGACACGTGTACGGTGAGAGTTCACGGGATACTGGTTTGTTGGTAATTAAGAGGGAAAGAGAGGGAGAAAAGGGGAAAAAAGGATAATTATTATTAAGAAGAATTAATAAAAAGCAAAATAAAGTGAGACACAAAAAAGTAAAAGATAGGGAACCTGGTCCCACATAAAAGAGGAGCCTCAGCCTTAGCATCGTGGATTCCTCGGTTTTGGTATTTTGGAAAAATGCCCCTATTTTCATTCCTAATTATCGAATATGCCCCTCCAAATGTGGAAAATATTGACATATTTGTTAGGAGGAAAAAAAAATCAGTTTAAGAAAATTTAGACTTTTTTTTAATAGACTTCAAATCAATACTATTATAAATTTGAAATTTTTTCCTAAAAAAGTGTATTGATTTAGCATTTAAATTGATTTAATTTTAAAGTTTGGAGCATAAATTAACTTCTAAAAAATAATTATTATTATACATATTTTTCACGTATTTAGATATTTTAATTCAATTGATGGTCGAAATTTTTTAATCCAAATTAAGCATATTTGTTTTTTTAAGTATAAATTGGAGGTGGGGATTTGAACCACCTATTCTTGATCTTTAATACATGCATATGCCAGTTGCGTTAAGCTCTTGTTGACACTAAGCCCATTTCTTTTAAAAAACCAACATGGCTAATTGCTTGAACCAACCAACGGATGTCCATGAAAATTCTGAAGTCTCAATTTTATGAAAATATCCATAAAATATTGATATTGATCGATAAACCTTCTAGAAAAAAAAAGGTAAAATTGAAATAAATAAATGAACATTTTACCTTTATTATATTCACATAAGTGATAATGTGTTGTTTATTTTACATGTTTTATTAGGCTTTTTATGAAGTAACGTAAATGTCGTTT
This sequence comes from Benincasa hispida, assembly GCF_009727055.1. Taxonomy (NCBI): domain Eukaryota; kingdom Viridiplantae; phylum Streptophyta; class Magnoliopsida; order Cucurbitales; family Cucurbitaceae; genus Benincasa; species Benincasa hispida. The sequence goes on along the minus strand of NC_052354.1, from coordinate 36,508,742 downwards.
TACTTGACAAGTTGATGTCAAATCAAATAAACATTTTACCAACATGACTAATTACTTGAACCAACCAATGTTTAAAATGTCGATATCTATGGAAATTCTGAAGTCTCAATTTTATGGAAATACTGATAAAATATTAATGTTGATAGATAAACTTTTTAGAAAAAAAAAAAGTAAAATTTAAATGAATAAATAAACATTTTACCTTTATTACATTCACATTGGTGAAAATGTGTTGTTTATTTTATGTGGTTTATTAAACTTTTTATGAAGTAACATAAATGTCAATTCACTTGGCAAGTCAATGCCAAAATCATGAAAATGTCAACATAGAAAAAAAATATCATGCAACCAACAATGAGTTGCAGTAATGGTTGTGTAATGCAGTCACGAAGTTTTAATTGCAAAAGTTTATATTCCTGATTTTTACTTTTTGAAAATTAAGCACATCAACACTCTTCTACTTTAATTTTTTTTTTTATTTACTATCTATTTTTTTATAATATTTTAAAAAAACAAGTTAAATTTTAAAAACTAAAAAAAGTAGTTTTTTTGTTTTTAGAATTTGACAAAGAATTCAACTTTTGTACTTACAAATATGTAAATCATTATAAGAAATTGAGAGAAAGTGAACTTAATTTTTAGAAATTAAAAACAAAAAACGAAATGGTTACCAAACGAGACCGTATTTAATATATTTTTTTATTTTTTTAGTACGATAGGAGTGAAGGGATTCCAACCACAAACATCTTAATTACCAACCCATATTGTATGCCAATTTAGCTATGCTCATTTTCACTATTTTTTTAATTATTGATGATTTGTTTTATAAAAATAAGTTGTTGTCTAGTTGATATCAATTTCATTTTTTGAATTTTTGAATTTTGATCATACGTTTTCGTTTTTGTAAAAACCCATTTGTTTAGCTCACTTTCATCTTTATCTCTTCTTGATATATTATTGTTGCCAAAATCCGAATAAAGTACAATGCACTTGGCTTTTACATGATAGCAACACTAATTTTGTTTGATAGGAGAAAAGAGTAACCTGAAAAATAAAAAGACTTGCACACCAGTATGGTGTTTACCACACAAATTCCAATGCTTAAATCAAAGAGCAAGAATAAATGCAACAAGTTAAGGTTTATGAGCATGAACTTATTTTCTTACAATTTTGTTATGTATTAATAATGTTTGTTGCCTTAATCCTCTTTTGTTAAAAAATCATTTTTTTAATCTTATCCACCTTTTTTGGGTTAGATCTTCCATATGACATCTTTTTGTTGGCGGATTCGATGGGCATGCCTAGGCCGAGCATTGTCACATGGGCTTTCCCATGAGGCCCATGCCACTTTCCTTTCGTGGATCTTAGCTTTGCTTTGGGCTTTTCTTATTTGGTATTTTGCTAGGGTCAATCGAGGTCTAAGATGATCCTATAAGTCAGACATATACAAGGCATGTCCTATTAGGTATTTTGTGAGGTTCTGTCTTGGCCAAGCATGGTAGTTTAGGCCGAATCCTAAGTTAGTCCCTTTTTTAGGTTGGTTTTAATTCGAAAGTTGCTACTTCTGGGTCGAATTTTTCTATCTTTTTTACTATATTGTTTCTATTTTTATTTGATGTCAATTATGCTCTTTGGTAAAAGAAATCACCTTTAACATCTATTATAATTTAGAAGAGCTTGTTTGACATAGATAACTTTAATTAATGTGTGTAATTAATTCATTTTTATTATAAATTTTTTAATTATATTCTCTCGTGCCATATACCATTTACTATCAAACTACAAATATTTTGTATAAGTATTAATAGTTTAATATGATCCTTGTTATTTATCTTATATATATATATATATATATGTTTTGGTTTGATTGATGTCTAAATTTGATCAGAATCTATTTGGAATATTTAGAACATATGTAATCAGAAATATTATGATGATGTGATTCTAAGAAATAAAATAAAATAAAATTCTCCCTTAGCTCTTTACGATTTATTTCCAACTTTTTAATTTCTTTTTTCTTAAAAAAACATACCTCTTTTATGGTCTACAAACAGAAAACAAAAAAGAAGTTATCAAAACATATATCATTTTTAAAAAGAATATATATATATATATTATATAATATATATATATATATAATATACAAAAAATGAAAGGGTTAAGAAAAGTGTTCATCATAATACAAAATAGTTCTTCAAGGTAATTTTTTTTTTTTAAGAGATAGAAAAGGACCATATGTGCTTTAAAACATATTAATATGAAAGGATATTATTATAATATATTTATTTAAACGGTTAAGAAAGTAGTATATTTTAGAAAAGCTGGATCTAAAAGTTGCTATTTATGAACTTTTATACGTTATTTAAAATTTAAACGTTCGTTTGGTAACAATTTGGTTGCCAAATTTTGAAAACTAAAAAAAATAGCTTTTAGAAACTTATTTTGTTTTTGGAATTTGATTAAGAGTTCAACCATTGTAGTTGAGAAAGATGTAAATTATGTAAGAAATGAGGAGAAAATAACTTATTTTTCAAAAATAAAAAACAAAAAACAAAATGGTTACCAAACGGATCCTAATTAAGTACAATGGCTAAATTCTTAGCCAAATTCCAAAAACAAAAACAACTTTTTGAAAGCTACTTTTTTTAGTTCTCAAAATTTGACTTTGTTTTTTAAACCATTGGTGAAAAGTAGATAATAAATAAAGAAATTTGGAGGTGGAAGTAGTGTCCATAGGCTTAATTTTAAAAAACAAAAACAAAAAATAAAATGGTTACCAAACAGGGCCTTAATGATTTGATTTATCAAACATGTACGTAGTTAAGATTTTCTCACAATCACTTTTTACCATGACAAACGCAATCAAATAGATTCCTAATCCGTGGAACTATATTTTATGAGATTCCTACCTAATTTACAAGAGACACTTCTCCAAACATATAAGTTTAATATTTTTAGGGCTAGTTGCATAAATGAAATTAAAGCCCCAAATAATAGAATATGTAGTACATGAATAAAATTATTGCATATATAGAACAAAAATGGTAAAAGACCAAAAAATCCACGTCCAACAACCGTTTTGTGCGTTGCTTCCCGGTTTTCTCAAATTGAAGGTTATCACGGGTAGCTACTATCGATGATAGCTTTCAATTTGAGAAGTGTGCTATTAGTGGCTATCACAATAGTTGCTATTAATAGCTATCACTAATAGCTGCTATCAGTAGTAGTTTTTCGATTCGAGAAGCATGTTATCAGTTGCTATCATTGATATCTGCTATCAGTGTATCAGTAATAGCTTTCAATTTGAGAAGTGTATTATTAGTTGTTATCGTTGATAGCTGCAATCAGTGATGCTGCTATCAATGATAACTTTCAATTTAAGAAATGTGCTATCAGTTACTATGACTAATAGATGCTATCAATTGCTATTAGTGATGCTGCTATGGGTGAGTATCACTGATAGCTACTATTAGTGATAGTTTTCAATTCGAAAAATGTGCTATCAGTTACTATCATTGACAATTGTTATTAGTGATACAATTATTTATAACTTTCAATTTGAGAAATGAGCTATTAGTTGTTATAACTGATATATTTCTATCAATGATAGCCAAATAGTGACTATCGCTGATATGTTTCTATCAATGGTAATATTTTGATGCTTTTTGTTGTTTTCATTTGATATCATGTGATACTTGTTTGTGATTGGGGTCTTTTGATTAATTGTTGATATATGTAGTGTGTTTTATGTCATTGTTAATGCATATAGGTATGGAATGATATCCTTCTACGTTGATAGTCATAAAGGATATCATTGATAGCTACTGCCAATGATATTTTTTTATTGCTATCAATGTAGATGATATCACGGATAGTATTTATGTATTATGTAATGTTTAGAGAGATGATGAGATTGGGGGGATGGAAGCAAAAACTGGAGAAGGGAAAGAAATAAAAAAAAACCAGAGAAATGAAAACAAATTTTAAAAAATAAAAAATCAGAGAAAGAAAAAAGAAAAAAAGAAAAAATTAAAAAAAATTGGAGAAAGAAAATAAAAGGAAAAAGGAAAAAGGAAAGAAAATAAAAAAAATGATGGAAGAAAGGAAAGAGAAAACTGAAGAAAAAGAAAGAAAATAAAAAATAAGAAAAATGAAGAAGAAGGTATGTAACAAAACAAAGAAGCGCAAGATTGAAAATTAAAAAAAAAAATCAAAAGTTGACTAATCAATACTTTCATATTTGCAAATATTTTAAAGAGATACTCTGTTTTTAGATTTTTTTCCCTTATTGTTCTATCTATTACAAACATCCTTATTTTTATTGAAATATATCAAGAGTATAATTACAATAATCAATATTAGTACATGAATTTGTTCAAACAATAATCATAAGAGCGAGAGAAAACAAATATGATAATATTTTGTTAAAAATCAGATTTGATCCTGAACTCTAGTTTGTAATTATTTATTTCTATACTTTCAAATTTATAACACGTCCAAAAATTTAAATAAGTATCAATTTAGTTTTTGAATTTTACCATTTATAACAATTCAGTTCATCCGTAAAAAAATACTATAATATTTTAATAAAAAATCAATTTCTTATAAAATAAAAATTGTGTCCCCCCCCACCCCCCGTTTCATATATTATTCACATATGTTTTGTTTGTTTTGTCAACCCCTATCTAGTTGAGTTGAGGTTTTCTAGTAGCTTTTGTTTGTTTTTTTTTTCGTCTTAAATTAAAAAATTGAATAATCGAATTATCGATCTTTGAGATTGATAATATTGTTGTCATTGTATCCTATAATTGAATTAGATTGATTTCCATAGCTTTATTTTATTGGGTCGTTTGGCTATTTTCATTTATTTATAATTAATTAAAATTAAATTTAGTGTATAGTAGTATAATTTTTAGCCATTCCCATAATTTTAAAAAAGTGAATTTTCGAAAAAAAGAAGAAGAAGAAAAGGCTGCATTGAAAATAATAGATTTGGACCAAGTAGGTCACCAAACTCAAACTGCTAGCTACCTCTCCTTCTCTTTATGATTTAAAGTTGTTTTTAGATTGGATTTCTTTGAGGAAATGGAATAAACATTTAAAATAAAACATAAATTTGTCGGAATATCGTCATCATAGATTAGTTAAATCTTAAATGCTATTTTTTTTAAAAATAATAATAATGTAATTTAATTAAATATGGACAGAAATAGGATGAAAATTTAAGGTTGCTAAATCGCATATCCCATACACGATTTAGCGTTAATGTAACATTTGTCCACATTTTTAGGATAAATCGTGTATGGGTATTGATTTAGGTGTCACGCTAGCAAAAAAACTGCCCATCTGGCTCAAAAAAACAACCAACGGTCCATTCATGTCAAAATCATGCCAAATTATGGACGGAGAGAGAAATTTAGATAATCTAATTTTAGAAGAAAAAAATTGTTTTTGTTTGCTCCTTTTGTAGGGATTTTTTTATTGCAGTCTTTATGATCTAATTTTATAAAGAATTTGGAGAGATTTTATAAGATTTTTCCACTACTTTAGTGGTTTGTATATGATATGTAATACAAGTCTACGGTTTCAATCCTTCCATATCTCTCTCTCTTTTTTTTCTTTTTCTTCTTTTTCAAATTATGTTGTCTTCAACTCTTTTCGATCAAAACATTTTTGTGTTTTGTTTCAAGAATTTGAGGGAATTAGCCTCTGTCTTCTTCATCTTGTAATTCTGAATTAATGAAGTTTTGAAGGTTTTGTATGGTTTATATAGGCGAAACGCCAAACATAATTGCTATGTATGTTTCTTCTTCATTTATCTCTTCAAAATCTTGAAGATTTGTGAATGCTCTTTTTTGTCTCTCAACAATCGAGAGAGAAGAGAGTAGACTGCAACTTGTTTTCTTTTTTGATTTGCATGAGTAAAAATATGAATTTGGTAAAGTGATTTGATAAAGAAAATACACTTTTAAGAAAGGGAGATATGTAACATTAGTACATGTTTACACGCATTTCACATTTGAAGGCAATGGATTTAACGGAAAGTTAAAATTAAGGTTGGTTATTCTTTATTATTTTTTTTTTTGTATTTACGAGTATTTAAAAAGAAAAAAGAAAAAAGAAAACCCGTGTATCTTGATTTAACCGAAAACTAAAATTGAGGATGATTTTCTTTCTTTATTTATTTTTTGTATTTATAAATATTTCAAAAAAAAAAAAAAAAAAAAGAAGAAAGAAGAAAACTCGTGGTATACAAGTTCCACGTGGTCAACGACCTGGCAACAACGTGAAAAGGTGTTTGGATGGGGACGTGTACCTGCTGCACGATTTTCCTACCCATTTTTGTCAATATTTTAAGATCTCACCTTAAATTACAAATTTATTATCTTTTCAATATTATTAAAATCATTTTTTCATTACTACCATATATTCGTCATTTCTTTTTAAACATACAATATTCTTGACCTTACCTCTTAAATGTTTTTAACTTTTTTTTTTCTTTATATTCAGGTACTTTTAATCGTTGAATCTAGTGTTCCAACTAGAGGTGTAAATGAGTTGAATTAGATTGGATTAAAAGTGTTTTTTAAATCAACAAAAAAATTCGAGTTCATTGAGTTGACAAGTTAAAAGACCAGAATAATATCTCCAACCCAACCAAACTCTAAAATTTCAGCTTAGGTTGAGTTGAGTTGTCGGGTCATAATTTATTTTTTCTTTTTAATTAAAAATATGTAAATTTATCTACAATACATGACTAAAAACTAAAATCTCATAAAACTCAAGTGTTAAATATCAAATATCTATTATATCTATTACAAATTTTAAATAAATACAAATACCATAATAATTCTAAAAGAAAAATATTACAAATTCATAAATCAATTCATCCAAAGTAATCAAACTTTTATATATCGGTTGAATATACTATGAAGATGGTTAAAAGACACAAATATCATTCAAATCAAAGATTTGAAAATATAACTATAGTAATCTTTAAAATTAAGATTGATTTTACATGTCTTCACTGTACATGTATGTATATATTTAATATTAAGGTAATTGTTTTAAATGATAAAACTGTTGAAAATACTTTTAAATATAGAAAAATGTTACTATTTATCCGAGAAATTTTTCTATATTTATAAATCAGTTGATCATTTTCCTATATTTAAAAATAACTATTTATATTTCATTGAATGCATTCTGAAATTTTCACTCAAAAAAATCTTAACTTAAGTTTCTTGCATTCATCATAAAGAATAATAATGATAATAATTGACGAATTCATTTTATCCTCGTTTTTAAATGGTAACAAATGTAGAATTATTCTATTTCAATTATTGATATTAGTTTAAAAATATAGTCAACATATCTTTCCTTAGTCTTTTAATAATTATAGTAAAAGAAAAATAATATTGAACTAAAATTAATTAATAATATTAAATTTGACAAGGTTAAGAAAGACTCACATTCCAATCCATTAAAGAAAGAGAAATGATAAGAAGATTATATAATAAAACAAATGGACAATAATAATGTTTGGCAATATGCAAATATTTTATTCTTATAGGAAATAATTAACTAGTCTATCATTTTTAATCTTTAGAGGGATTAAAAAAGTGATATCATGTCACACTATCAAATAATGTTGATCAACATATTTGTTTGCTAGCATTTATAATCCATTTATTATTGTTCACTTTATTATAGGGATTTGTGTGGAAAAATATGGTTAGATTGTAATAAAATAAAATAAAATATAATATAAGGCAGTGGTGTAATAAACATTTACTTGGAGTACACGGATTTGATGTCTTCTTCTTCTTAAATAATTACTAACATTAAAGTTTATGGTACATTTTTACTAAAAAAATTATAAAATTAAAAAATTAAACGTTTAAATACAATACTTTTGATTTTTTTTTTTCATTTTAAATCATTTTTGTCCTTATACTTTCAATTTTTGTTATTTTTTATCTCCGTACTTTCAAAATATTTATTTTAATCCTCATGCTTTTAATTTTAGTTTATTTAGGTCCTCGTACTTTTAAAAAATAATAATTTTTATCAATTCATTCTTATTTTTAAAGAATTAAAATGATAACTTTTTTAAAGTTTAAGACTAAAATGAACAAAAGTTGAAATTACAAGAACCAAGATGAAGTTTTTGAAAGTATAGGGACCAAAATGAACAAAAATTGAAAGTGTAGAGATTAAAATGAATATTGTGAAAGTACATTGATCAAAATGAACAAAAACAAAAAATATAGGGACGAAAATAGTATTTAAGCCAATATTAGAATATTATTTTATCTCAATATATTTGATTTCATTCCATTTTAGTCTTTCTACCCAAAATGTCTAAATTTATTGTTTATATTTTTCAATAAATCTTAAAAATAGTTGTTACTATTTATCGTCGATTTTTTCATCTAAATTCTAATAGAATTCCCTTTATAAAATTTGTAAATACATTCACATATAATGTAAGGAAAAAAATGTTTGGTTCCAATATTATTTTGATCTTTGTATTTTAAAATTTGTTCAATTTTACTCCATATATTTTTAATAGTTCTTAAATTAGTTAGTAGTAGTTAACTTTTAGCGAATTCTTTAAAAAAATAATAATAATTTTCATGAAAAAAACACCATGTGAATATGTATTCGTGAAAATGTTAATAGACGATAAAAGTTTTTCAATAATAAACTAGCAGTAGAGCCAAATTTTAAGATCTAATAAAAGTTAAGGGACTAAAATTAGACATTTAAAAGTGAAAAGACTAAAATTGAATAAGTCTTAAGGTAGAAGAACCAAAACATTAATATTACTTAACCAATTTTAATTAAAAAAAAAACAACTTCAAAGAACTAAATTTAAGATTTTTTAAAAGTGTCGGAGCTAAATTAAAAATTTATTAAAAGTATTGAAACTTAATTTGAATAATTAAAAGTAGAAAGATTAAAATGAAATGAATCCAAATTAAATGGTAGTTTGAAACAAAATTTAACGGTGTTGCAAAAATGAAAAATTTTAAAACATGAGATTCAATTAAAAATATATTTACATTTCATGTTTTTAATACTTTTTTTAATATGAAATTGTTGTTGTCAAAATTTACATTGGTTAGAACATAGAATACAAAATGCAGTTTTAAAAAACATATCGACCAAAATATAAAATATATATAATCGGCTCTAAATAAATCTTTGAAAACGATAATAGTTTCTTGATTGCTCGAATAATTTTTAGAACTATGGAACTTTTACAACACAATAACCTATCTAAACATGACTCAACTTGTATCTTCGATCAAGAGATCAACAATCCCATATAAGAAAAAATATGATAATTTGAATGGATGACTTCACTGTAAATTTTAATAATTTTCCTATTATTCAAGTACCCAAAAATTCACACAAAAACTCTCCACAAAATTACACTTTACCAATTAATCCACCTAAGAAGAAAAAAGATGGACAAATACAATGAATAACAATTTTAGAATTAATTATGAAGTGTATAACAAGACAACATTTTTAAAGCATTGTAAATATAGCAAAACCTACTCGTGGTAAATTGTAATTTTGTTACAATGAATAACACTTTTAGAATTAATCCATGATAGACTCTCATTAGCGATCGGTATGTTACAAGATTCTATTAGTGATATGGTTTATCACCAATATATACTCTAACAGCTGAATTTATATTTATAAATTATTTTGCATGGTGCTATTTGCTAATCCTATGGCGAAAAACAATGTGAAAGTTTGGGCTTAAAAGATCATAACGGGCCCAATGGGCCCAATATAGTCCAAGGCCCAAAAACACAATAGACATAATTTCTGTTATATAATTCCATTTTCCCTCTCAATCAAACATTGGTGAGGAATGCTGAGAATAAAAGCTTCTCCACATCTCATTTCCCGCTATTTCAATTTCAACAAAACAAATTCAAAACCAAGTCCCAATCGTCAAGCTCTTTCCGAAAAGCTCAATTCCTTCTTGCAACAATGTGTAAGCATCAAGCAATTGAAACAAATCCACACCCAGATGCTCACAAACTCAATTCACAAACCCAATTCGTTTCTCTACAAGATCGTCGACCTCAAAGATTTCGCCTATTCCTTGGATTTCTTCTCCAAAATTGTCGAGCCCACCGAGTACTCTTTCAATGTCATGATTCGTGGTCTCGCGAAAACTTGGAATAAGTCTTCTCTTGCCCTTGAACTCTATTATCGAATGAAATTTCTGGGTTTGAAACCCAATAAGCTCACCTACCCATTTCTGTTTATTGCATGTTCGAATCTTTTGGCTGTTGAAAATGGGCGGGTGGGTCATTGTTCTGTGATTAAACGTGGGTTGGACGAGGATGGTCATGTGAGTCATTCTTTGATTACGATGTATGCGCGATGTGGGCAAGTGGGTGATGCCCGGAAGGTGTTTGATGAAATTCCTGAGAAGGATTTGGTTTCGTGGAGCTCTATGATTTCGGGTTATTCGAAGATGAGGCATGCTGGTGAGGCTGTGGGTTTGTTTAGAGAGATGATGGAAGCTGGGTTTCAGCCCAATGAGATGGCTTTAGTTAGTGTCTTGGGGGCGTGTGGAGAGCTGGGGGATTTGAAACTTGGTACTTGGGTGGAGGAGTTTGTCGTTGAGAATAAGATGGTGTTGAATTCTTTTATGGGCTCTGCATTGATTCATATGTATGGGAAGTGTGGTGATTTAGTATCAGCAAGGAGGATTTTTGACTCTATGAAGAAGAAAGATAAAGTTACTTGGAATGCCATGATTACAGGGCAAGTAAATCACCTTCTCTTTGAATCAATACATTGCAATATTGTTGATAGATGATGGGTTAAAGATATGTTATCTTCACTGTAGTTTAAAAAGTTTCAATTTAGTCCCTTATATTTAAACAATTTTCATTAACAGCATATTGTTAGTGGATGTTATATACGGCTTATGATTAGTTTATGTGGCAAAGTGAATTTGCACAAGAACTTGGAGGAGGAATTAAGCCACTAGAGAGAAGAAAAGTAGAAAATTTTGACAACTTAAAAATTCGTAGAAGAAATTAAAAGATTTTTGTTCTTAGGTGGCCTAATTCTTCCTCTAAATCTATGCTAACTCATTAAGTATCATGTTATTAAGTCTACCATTAGCTACATTTAATTTCCTTTAGTGGAAATTTAAACGCAAGGGACTAAATTGAACCTATTTAAACAATGGGACTAAATCGAAAAAATGCTCAAACATTAATGACTAAAGCATGTATTTAGTCTAGATAATATTGTCTCTGTTCCAAATTTTATGAAATCTTACTTTTTTCTTGTTCTCCAATCAATCAATTGCAGATATGCGCAGAATGGGATGTCAGATGAAGCTATTAAATTGTTTCAAGACATGAGAATGAGCAGTACAGCTCCAGATCAAATCACATTGATAGGAATACTTTCTGCCTGTGCCTCAATTGGAGCCCTTGACTTGGGGAAACAAGTAGAGATTTATGCCTCAGAAAGAGGCTTGCGAGATGATATTTATGTTGCTACTGCATTAGTTGACATGTACGCGAAATGTGGAAGCTTGGATAATGCCTTTAGAGTTTTTTATGGCATGCCTAGGAAAAATGAAGTCTCTTGGAATGCTATGATATCTGCTCTTGCTTTCCATGGCCAAGCTCAGGAAGCCTTGGCATTGTTCAAATCCATGATTAATGAGGGTGGAGCTGCTTCCCCCAATGACATCACATTTGTAGGAGTACTTTCTGCTTGTGTGCACGCAGGATTAGTTGACGAAGGACGTCGGTTGTTTCATATGATGAGCTCGTCATTTGGATTGGTGCCGAAAATTGAACATTACTCTTGTATGGTCGACCTTTTGTCACGAGCAGGACATCTGGAAGAAGCTTGGGACTTCGTCAAAAAGATGCCCGAAAAACCAGATGAAGTCATTCTCGGAGCACTACTTGGTGCTTGTCAAAAACGCAAGAACATCGACATTAGTGAGCGTGTAATGAAGCTACTCCTCGAGTTGGAACCTTCAAATTCTGGAAATTACGTAATCTCGTCGAGATTGTATGCAAATTTGAGAAGATGGGATGACTCAGCCAGGATGAGAATGTTGATGAAGCAAAAGGGTGTTTCTAAGACTCCTGGTTGCAGCTGGATTGATATCAATTCACAACTTCATGAGTTTCATGCTGGTGATGTTTTGCACCAAGAGTGGATTGAAATCCGTCAAATCCTAGACTTGTTGATTGATGACTTGAGGAGGGAAGGTTATATTCCTAATATCAGTCTTCTTTAGCTAGACTAATTTTCATTCATGCTCCCTGTTCTGTTCCATAAGATGGAAGTCCAAACACAATTTTTACGCCAAGGCATCGACATTTGCAATCTAGAGCTGCTCGGGCATTATATTTATACCTGTCCGAAGCCGAGAATAAATTGGTTCGAGGCTGAAAATCTCTGTAAGATTACTCCACAAATGTTCATTCTTCTTTGGATACGTTAACCCTCATGGCCCTTTATGTAGTTATATTTTGCATATTCATATAGGAATTTTGACTAGCAAAAATGCATACTGAGTAGTTTCTTTTAAGCCATACTAAGAAAGAAGCTGAGCTGAGGATTTACTATATGATTATTTGATTATTATGAAAAGAGCTGTGTACCTGTCTTGGCTAGTGGTAAATCAAAATTTGTACCAAGTTGGTTACATTCTCTCTCATTTTTTCTGACGTCCAAAGCTTAATAGGGGCATTTTATGTAGTTGATCAAGTCCTATACTTGAACTTTTGGTCAAAGGGATTTTTTTTTTTTTTTTTTTTTTAAAAAGTAATTTGTTAAACCAAATTATCTATGAACGAGAGAGGGGATCTTGAGGCTATGCTAGTATGGATGTGAAAAGACTTAGAAGTATTGATAGTTACTAATGGTAAGAAAAAATGTGCACCATTCTTTTGGATAGCTCAATCATAGGAAGTCCAAAGTCAGACATACTTGATTGGAAGCAATCTTAATTTAGGTGGCCACAAAATTTTTCTAGAAAAACATGTGAGTGTGGATAAAACATGTTGAAAGAATTCATGTTGGTCTGAAGGGACAATCTTCACTTTTAGGGGCCGTTTGGTTTAAGGTTTCATAGATGCCTAGGAATAAGATGTTCGAAAATAGGATGTCTGGGAATAAAAGATAATTGTGTGTTTGGTTGTATATGTGAAATGCTATCAGAATTTTATGAACAAAAGTTATGTTTGTATTTAATTTATGAAATTAAGCATGACAATTGTATATAATGTTAATAAATTAATTAATTAAACAATAAATATCATTCAATATATTAATAAAAATTAATTAATTAAGAATTAAATATAATTTTAACTATAAAGATTTGAAAATTGAGTAATTTATAATTAAAAGTGACCAATTAGTATATTTAAGTGATCGTTATATTAATTATAATCTAATACTTAATCATATTAATTAGATTAAATATGAATAATTTTAATTTTAGTTAGATAATATAAGAAAATATATTTTAATAAATAATATATTATATAAAAAGTGAAAAAATATGATAAAAATATGATATGTTATTAAAGAATATTAAAAAAGAATACTAGAAAGAAGTTTTATAAAATATGATGGGTTAATAATGAATGGAGTAATAAAAATTAATTATTATAAATAGCTAACTAATTATAAAAAATCAATAATGATTATATGTTCATAATGAATGATCAAATTAAAATTAATCTCAATAAATAATTGCTTGATTATGGAAAAAATAATAAGTAGTCAATTATTGTTATTGAATTTTTGCATTAATTAATTTAACTAATCTTAGTTTACTAATTAAATATATTTAAGATATTGTTAATTAATTAATTAATAATTTATGTAAAAAAGTAATTTGCATTCATTTAATAAATTTTTATTGAAAAATAAGATAAGCAAATATTTTAATAAGTTATTATGAATTTATAAAATAAATATTTATATTAATTCTATTTGATATTAATTAATTAATTAATTATATTCAAAATGAAATTATATATAAAAGGGAAAATAGACGAAGGTGAGAAAAGAGAAAATCCATAGTTTTAGAAGAGAATAGAAAACATTTATCCATGGAAAATGAGGATGCTTGAGAATAACTAATTCCGAGTCAAAGTGTCAAAATCGTGAAACAAACAACCCCTTTGTAATAATTCTCCATGCTTGTGTCAAACGACCCCTTAGTAATAATTCAAGACACTTAGGTAGTGAAGTTAGCTCAATGATGTAGAACTAAATATTTAGTTATTTTATTTCATATTATCTTCTTAAACAAACAATAGTGTTTTTTTNATATATCCATTAGTTTAGTGATGGATCGTTTGACATTTTTTTTAGTTGTTGCAACTATTTGTGAAGAAAGACATTTTGAACGAGTATTTTGAAGATTTGATTGTGTTATCCAATGGGAAATCAATAAATGAATCATGGTCTTTTGGCATGTATTGAGGAAATTCTATTTGATAACTTATATAGAGGAGTTATCATGTAGTGATTTTAGAACCAAGGATATTCTCAAATATTTGTTTTCTTTTCATTTTTATAAATCTTTTGTTACTAAAGTAGTCACACAAAAGGTTTGATAAACCAGTACATTTTAGCTGTGAAACTTTGCATAATTATGGATGAATTAGATGAATACTAGTGTTTAAAAAAATGTTAAAAAATGTTAGTTTGAAACTAATTAGAAAAATAGAGCAATTTTTTATTGAGATTTTTGTATGGATGGCCTTTCACAAGCACCTTTGTGATTAATGATTCACCCCCCACAAATGTAGGAAAGAAATAATGCTTATGTCAAAGACCACTATTGCGTTTTATAACGTATCGCATTAGAGATGACTATGTTTATCTTAGCCTTAGCGTCATCTCTATCGCGATCTTCATTTTTCTCATGCAATATTTATAATTTCGAGGAGCAAAGCTAAGCTCCAAAACTATACTTCTAAGCATTAAATTATAAATCTCAGCAAAGACAACACCAAAAGGAGACAAAGTAAAACTCATTGAATACAACTTCTTAACCAGGCCTTGCGCATCAAATCTGTCCAATTATGCTAATACCTCATCACAAAAGGATTTTCCTCATCTTCAGGATATTCCATTACCCATCGTCCTCGATAAATTAGCAAACACGCAGGTCACCAGAGTTAGCAGGGACAAGGGCAATAGGTTTAGAAGAACTCTATTTAGGGATCCAAGGATGTTGAAATACAAGAGTTTCCCAAGGATGTCCCATGGGATGTTAGTCATCCTATCCTTTGTCTTGTCCTAGAGGATGTCTCTACTAATGTTGGTTATGTTTGAATATATTTTCTTTATTGTTCAGATGGAATTTATCGCCTAATTCTAGATCAAATAAATTTAACGTTTCTACCAAATTTTGTAGTAGTGGTAGCACATGATGAACACAAGAAACCAAGAGTTTCTCAATTAAATTGTTTTTCAGTCCTGGGGAGGAGTTGAAATTGCAGAAAAATTAAAGAGATCAAATTCAAATGATCAAACTATCTAGTATAGGTTTTGAGTTAATTCCCCAATTTTCAACTCAATCATAGGTCCATTGGATTGATCCTATATCATCTAATCTTAGCGAACTCACCTAGAAAAGCTAGGTGAGTCTAATTATCTAATTAATCAATTCAATTAGATGAAAAATATCACAATTAATCTGGATTAACCACATTAAGATGAAGGAACTCACTAAGATGAATTACTAATAGGAAAAAACCTAACTAGTTTTTCAATGTAATTCTTCCCTAGGTTAATTAATTAATGTTTGCTGATATACACCACTTACAAGCTAATTTAATCTATTGCTACTTCGGATCAACATGCAATTTTATGTCACGTATTGCAAATTAAATCATAACGATTGATTATACGTCCTCAAGTAGAAATACAATAAAATATTATTCATAACTGAGAAGGAATGAAAGACAATACAAGAATTTATTATAAAATCTAAACCTTACAAGTGTGCAAAATGGGGAAAACTACTCTATGCCTAAGCTAGAAAACGTTACCTTAGCCCATAATATTCATGATGGACATCAAGGAGTTGTTTGAATACATCTTGAAGGAATATTCCTCGCGGAAGCGTGAGAACGCCGTGTCATTGTTATTCAATTTTGAAAAACATAAAAAGAGATAAAATAAACTGAGGTAAACATCAACATCTAAGCATGCTTTTAATAAGAGGAAGAGGGAATAGAAACATCTAACCCTTGAAGACTATTTTCTGGTGCTTTCTCTCTACGTCACAAGACAACACGATTTTGATCTCTATCCGAACTCAACGTACGAAAAAACTTTCCACAAACACAGTAGAACACGTACAGAGAACACCACCAAAAGAGCTTCCTTACTATTCTCTGGTAAGGAATAAAGGATTGTGAGATCCTTATGCTTTTGGGTGATGAAAGGGACTTTACTTTACAGAGAAATTGAGAGAGATGGAACTCGAGAGAGATCTTTGTTTTTCTATCACTTTTTCACAACCTTGACACTGCGTTCAACCTTAAAGAGGAGATGATGGAGGGGGAGTTACAACTCTCCTTCAGTTAACGACGAATGAGAATTATTCTTATTAAATTTAATATATAAAATCTTATTTAATATAATTAAATTAATAATATATTTAAATATCGTATATTCAAAGTTTCATTTGAATCTTATAATGACATCTTCTCACATAGTCTTTAGTTTTAATATAAATCACATTCATATTAGTTTTAACCTATAGTATCTAAATGAAATATAAATATACTACTCTCATTTTTTATATAGTATTAATTATAAATCACATTTATAATTAATATTACAAGGTATTATATTAATTTGAATCTCATTCAAATATTTATCTTTCTTATTAATTATAAACCATATTTATAATTAGGAGAATTCTTATAAATAAAAAAATTCAAAAAATATTTACACTTTATAGCAAAAAGTACTTTTGGGACTTTTTGCTTTAAAGTGTAAATATTTTTAAATATTTTTTTATGTTTAAAAGGTCCCTTATAATTAACTAAAATGTATCAATATAGTTATATTAATTTGAATCTTATTTTATTGGATGTCCCTAATTTGAATCTTATTCAAATACTTATTTCTCTTATACATAGTATTAATTATAAATCATTTTTATAATTAACTATGTTTGATAATGTATCAAATATACATTATACTTGATCATATTTATATAAAATTTTCCTTAAATAATTTGAATAATTCAAATTATTCCAAAATAATTTATTCCTTGTTTTATCCTTGATGGGCTAGTAAGTGGACCTAATGGACCTACAGATTAGAAGCTCTAATGACACAAGATTAATTAATTTAACTCTTTAATTAATTAATCAACATTAATTAACTGCAGGCCACTCAATTAAAGATCCACATTTGCACTTTTCATATTGTAGATATATTTTCGTGTCCACGGATATAACCAATCAATAGTAAGTCGACCCTTCATGAATCACCTGTAATTATAGTTGGGTCAAATTACTGTTTTAACTCTGTAGTTACATCTAACTCCTTAAGTACCACCAATTTCTCCAATGAACAATTAGTTATAGTCCAACTATAAATAAAACCCCTCTTGGGCCAGTAAGAGGACGAGGTGCCTCATTGTTCAAGACCCTGAATCAACTCTTAAGGGACAGTACACCTACTTACGCTAAAGACGGGAATGAGTGAATTTCATCTTGTGTAGCTATGTTTCTAGCTCCCTACTCGGACACTAGCCACTCTCATCCATCTTGAGTCAGCAAAACTAGCCACTCTCATCCATACAGATTAAAAGATTGTCCTCATAAATAGGACTCATAACCCACTAAGGATTAAGGTCGAGTCATCTATGGTCATTGTTGGATATTTGGTTTGTTGGCATTATAATTTTCTCTAAGGAAGTGGCTCTATAGATATCTCAAATAAAATACTATATTAGGTTTTGACATCAGAATATTTTCTTGTGAAATGATTTCCTAATTTGGAAATATTTGGCAGATTAATGTAGTTTGATATTTTTCTTTATTGCGACACAACTTATTTTCTCCTATTTGGGAGATGTTTCCTTTTCTGGATTCGTTTATAAAAGGAGTGTTATGTTATTCTTTTGATGAGCAATTTTTTATTACGCCGATCTGGATTTTTTAGAGCAAGACGTTTGCAGCCTTCGGTCGAATTTTCCTACATTGTAATCTTGCTCATTGCTCACTTTATTCTACTATGCAAGTTCTTCTTTCGTCGAATACAAGACTTTGAAGATTTCTATGGCTTAGAGGGAGCCTAAGCCCTATCTGCCAAAGAAGAGAGTCTCAGTTTTAGGGAGAACCTACGATTTAGCTTCGAAGAAGAGAGTTCTTCATCTTAGAGAGATCCTAGGGATCATCAATGAAAGAAGTTCACTGACATTGGGAAAGATATTTTTGTGCGAGGGAATCTCACACATTGTCGGGTGCTGAAGTGTTCATTGCTAATATTAACATACTTAGAGGGAACTTAAGTTTAGTTTGAGAGGGAGTCTCATATCTAGGGGGATCCTAGGTGACATGAGAGTTAAGCTTTATGTGAGCCACTGTAGTAGTTGGAGTATTACAGATAAGTACTACGTTATAAATTGCTTAACTCTTTAATATTAGTGAACTATCTTTCCTGGGTGTTCAACCCCTAAATATAGGTGTGTGTCTTTACTTATTTTATTGCTGTTGGAATTTTGCTGCTACAACTATTGTCAGTGCTTCCAGCTTAACAACCACATATTGAGTGATGAGTCATCCTAACGCTTTTTCAGTTAGTATTAGAGTAGGCCACCTTTATCTCAAGTGCTTCTATCATGGATGGAATTAAGAAAACAGGCTTTACCATTCGTCCATCTGTTCTTGATGGAATAAACTATTCGTACAGGAAAGCTCGAATGACTACCTTCTTGAAATCGATTGATAGAAAAATTTGGAAGGTTGTTGTATCCAGATGGACATATCCTATCATCAAGCTTGAGGATGGAAAAGAAATTTTGAAGCCAGAGGTTCAGTGGTCTAAAGAAGAAGATGAAGCCTCGTAGGGAAATTCACGTGCCTTGAATGCAATATTCAATGGTGTAGATCATAACATATTTAGAGTTATTAATACTTGTGTCTCAGCTAAGGAGGCACGGGATATCTTGTATATTGCTCATGATGAAACACCTAAGTAAAGATGTCTAGGCTGCAGTTGGTGACATCAAGGTTTGAGCATCTTAGAATGCACGATGACGATCCACTGTTGAATTCAATGTTTGGTTGCTAGATATTCCAAATGAGTCGTTTGCTATCGGAGAGAAGATTTCAGAAGAAAAACTTGTCAAGAAAGTTCTGAGATCTCTACCCAAGAGATTTGACATGAAAGTCACAGCCATTGAGGAAGCTCAAGACATAACAAAGTTGAGAGAAGATGAACTATTTGGCTCCTTACTCATTTTTTAAATGTCCCTTGACGAGAAAGTTGAAAAGAAAAATAAGAGAATTGCTCATCAATTAGTTGTTAAAGAAGAGTTGATTGATGACGATAACGATTAAGAAGATCTTTTTGTGGAATCGATTATAGTACTTTCAAAACAATTTAATCACGTGCTCAAACAATTTGGTAAGAGGTCTGACTCCTATAATAATAAGTCTAAAGGATCTCAGAATAATAAAAACGAATCTGACAAAGTTTGTCATATACATAACAAATTGTATATAGGAGCCAGACTGGTCGTAAACACAGTCTGTCATATACATAACAGAGTCTACGACCAGGAACTTCAAGCACTATGTATGAAATATGAAGAGTAGAGAACCTAATGTGACATATTTTCATGTCTTCGAACGTCTTTGTTACATTCTTGTTGATAGAGAGGCTAGAAGAAATGGGATTCCAAGTCTGATGAAAGGATATTTCTTGGATATTCCTCAAACAGTCGAGCTTATTGTGTCTATAACAAACAAATTCATACTGTAATGGAGTCTATTAACGTTATAATGATCATGAGTTACTTCTCTTAGTTCTTCTTTTATTGAAGAAGAAAATCTCAATATCGCTCCAGTTGTTAATACTAATGTGCCTAACATCTCATCTAACATGTCGACAAACATGAATTCAGAAAATCTTGTGGAGATTAACCAGAATATTGTCGAACAGACAGATGCAAGCAACAAGCAACGTTCCAACAGGGTTTGTAAAAATCATCCCCTTAGTAGCATTATTGGGGACCTGGAAGATGGAGTAACAACCAGAAGAAAGGATAAGGTTAATTATCTTGACATGATTAACAATATTTGCTTTACTTCTCCTGTTGAACCAAAAAATGTTAAAACATCAATCTTCCAGGTCCATAAAGTTCCCTTATTAGCTCCCTAAGGTTAAAACAAGATAAATTAATTTTGGATTAATTTAAATGATTCAAATTAGGAAATTAATTGTATGAGATACAATGTATATGGATATATTATAATATAAAGTTAATTTGAATAAGATTCAAAATATACTTTATTATATGAGAGAGATAAATATTTGAAAGATTCAAATATCAATTAATATGAATAGGATTCATATTAAAACTATATGTTACATGAGAGATATATATTTGAATAAGGTTCAAATATCGATTATATGAATTAGATTCATACTTAAATTATAAGTTATAAGAGAGGATTATATTTGAACATGATTCAAATATAATTTAAGTTAAATATATGATATTTAATTTATTGATTAATTAATTAAATGTTAATTAATTTTTTATTTAAGTAATATATTAAATGAGATTTAATATATAAATTAAATTTGAATAAGATAACTCCCAACCTAAACTATGTTAGTGGAGAGTTATAACTTCTCAGTTTAACTCCCCTCTCTTTTTTTGGCTTAATGGAATAACTTTCCATTCTGTACGTTTTACAGAAAAGAGAGAAGAAAATATTCATACATTTTTCCTCTCTACACAACAAAAAATCTCTCTCTCATGAAAAGAACTTTATAGAAAATTCCTCTGTGAAGTTCATCTTTCCTTCTCCAAAATGAAATCCTATCATCTCGATCCTCGCTGAAGAATAGCAAGGTTTCCATATGGTGGTGTCTCTGTTCATGGTTGTTCTTGAAATTACGGAGAAGGATTTCTTGAAGAAAGTCTTCAAGGAGTTCGTGCAAAGGAAAAAATTGAAGAAGGTTTTCAAGAATATGTCTTCTTATCTCTATAAATAACATGCTTATGAATGCATGTTTATCCTCTTCTTCTTTTTTCTTTGTTTTTCAAGTTTTCCAAAATGGAATTCACTGGCTCACACATTCACACACTTCCATTGAGGAATTCTATTTCTTCACAAAAAAAACGTAATTGGGTCCTTATGCTTATCAGGAAGATTACCTGGCAAAACTATCTCTTATTTAATATCCTCTCCTTTTCCTTCTTCTCTGAGATTTCAACCCAAACATTCTTGCCCTGTCCAATAGGGCTTTTGTCCCCAGAAGACCATTCAGAACTCACCTCTTTCTTAAGTGATTCTCCCTGAGCAGCAGTCAACCTACTACGGAAAGAAGCACGAGGGATGTTAGCATTAAAACCAAGAGGGGGAACAAATCTTACCACATATCTTTTGGTCGGGCTGTCCACTTTTTCCTCAACATTTTCTTCTAGAAATTCTCCTAGCTCAATTATAGGCTCAGTAACATGGGTCTGGGGGCTCTTAATGTAGCTAGCAGTGGAGATGACATTAACATTACGAACATTGGACACAGGTTGAGAAGGAAGCTTCTTATACTAAGTATCCAACATGCTGACAGTGTCAGTAAGTTGAGAGATTTGCGTGGTCATACTCTGCATGTGTGTAAAGGTGGTCTAATGAAATAGCTTCTGCCTTTACTTGAACTGCATAGTGGACTCTATTAAACTCTTCACCATGTTCTCGAGAGGCATTCCTGAGTTCCTTTGGCCTTGATTTCCCTAACAGCCCAATGGTTGTTGTCGTATGTTCGTCCATCTTACTGATTATCAGCATAACTCACACCAACAACAAGCTCTTGGGGTTGTGCTTTCACAGAGAAAGCTTGTTTCACAAGAGTAGATAATTCAATTAGTTCAGTTTTAAGTTCACTCACCTCTTGTGTAGATGTAGATGAGTGAGTGATACGATCTCGCATTCCGAATTGCTAGGTATTCTCAGCCATAGTAGAAATCAACTTCTTAGCCTCAAGGGAGTTCTATTGACTAATGCACCACTTGCAACTACATCAATATTGCTTTTATTCTGCTACAGTAGTTCCTCATAAAAGTAACGAATGAAGAGATGGTAAGCGATTTGATGATTAGGGAAACCAGTACAAAGACGCTTGAATCTCTCCTAGTACTCGCATACAGACTCTCCATGCCCCCGTAGGATGTTGTATATCTCCTTCCTGATCCTGGAGGCATGAGATGCTGGGAAGAATTTTTACAGGAATTTATTCTTCATATTAGTCCAGGTGGTGATGCACTCTAGTGAAAGATAATATAGCTAGTCTTTCACGTCATCCTTTAAAGAGAACGAGAAGGCTTGTAAGTTGTGTTTCTCCTTAGTTACATAATGAGGATGCATGCCATCACACAAAATGTGGAAGTCCTTCAAGTGCTTGTGTAGATCCTCTCTTGCACGTCCAAAATAAGGAAGGAAGTAAGTGAATAAGACTAGTTTTAAGCTTGAAAATACTTATGGTCTCAGGGTAGATAATGCAGAGAGGTTGTTGGGTCAAGTCTAGGGTCAGAAGGTCCCTCAATATATGCCCTTCTGCAGCTGCTATCACTTCTTTTTATTCTACTTCATCTTCAAAATGTTCTTCTTCTGAATGCTCCAGTGCCTATATGCCTTCTGCACAAATTTGTTCTTTTCTAACTTTTCGTTCCTTGACTTCTCTTCTTTGTCGCCTTTCTTTGTAGCTAACTCTGCAAAGTACAATAAGAAACTTGGATCTTGGGAGGATCTAGTCATACACAGATAGAATAAACCAAAGAACGATAAAAGAAATGTAAACCCTCTAAAAGAGAAATTGCTTAGCTCCCCAAAAATGACACCAATTTGGTCAGGTAGATTTTGTTGTCTAATTTTGAACCAAAAAAATTTATCGTTCCTGCCAAAATTTGTAGTATTAGTAGTAGCATGGGCTGAACATAGAGAATCAGAGAGTTTGCCAATTAAATTATTTTCAGTCCTAACTAACCCCAAGAGGGTTTGAAATTGTTTTGTTCAATTGCATGAGAAAATAAATTGTAGAAAAATTTAAGAGAAATCAAATTATAATGATCAAACTATCTAGTTTTGGCTTTTGATTTGATTCCAATTTTACAACTCGATCATAGGTCCATCAGATTGATCCTATATCATCTAACCTTAGCCAACTCACGTAGAAAAGCTAGTAAAAGTCCTAATTATCTAATTACACTAAATGAAAAACATGATAATTAATCTGGATTAATCACATCAAGATGAAGGAATTCACTAAGATGAATTACTATTAGGAAAAGCCTAATTAGTTATTCAGTATAATTCTTCTTTAGGTTAATTAATCAATGTTTGTCGATATTCACAACGTACAAGCTAATTTAACCTATTGTTACTTTTGACCAACGTGTAATTTTATGTCAAGTATTACAAATTAAATCATATCGATTGATTATATGTCCTCAAGTAGAAATACAATCAAATATCTGTTGGGATTGGTGTCCTAATTCTCCTAGATTCTTGTTGTTTTGTAAAGATACACATTATTTAATGAATAAAATAAGTGTTATTAAATTCTGACATTTACTCACATCCAATAAATAAAGCTCCTTATTATCTTATGTGAACTTAAGCATGTATATGTGATATACAAGTGGATCATGCCTTAAGTGATAACCTAAATAGGTCTGTAGTATAAGGATTAAGGTGGGATACCTGATCCTGGTGAGACTACGGATACAACCCGCTTTGTAGAAGTTTGCAAGTATTGTAAACTACTACAGATGGTAGATCCTGACCATTCATGTGGAGACGTGCGAGCAGGGGTATCCTATACAAAGAGTTTGTATAAGATCTGGACCACTAGATGACTAGACTCTGTATATAAAGCCGTTGATACTAGAGACTTGCATCTCACCTACGACCAGAGGTGACACGACCTTAATCCTTAGTGTTTTGAGAACTCCTGCCCTTGAGGGCGGTTCTTTGATTAGTATGGGTGAGAGTTGCCAAATTGTCAACTCAACATGCCTACCATTTTGGGGACTTGTCTGATCTGGGAGCTGGGAACTCAATCCACAAGATGGAATTCACTTATTTCCCAAAGCAGGGACAAGTAAAGAGATTGCTCCCTTAAGTGCTGATTTCGGGGCTTGAATATAATGACCACGACTTCTCTTTGGAAGAGAAGACTCAGTCATAGTAGAACTATGACTTATGTTCATTAGAGGGATCAGTGGTACTTAAGGAGACAGATGTAACTATAGAGGCATAACGGTTATTGGCCCAGCTGTACTTACGAGCAATCTGTGAAGGGTTGTCGCACTGCTGATTGGTTAAGATGGATACATAATATATCTGTGGTAAGAAGAGTTCACCTACCGGTCTTTAGTGAAGCGCATGGCAGTTAACGGATGGTGGATCTCGTGACTAAAGAGTTTAGTCAGTTATTCACCTACCATTGGAGCTTCGAGCTACAGGTTCATGAGGGCCCCTTGGTAGCTCAATGGATTCATTTGAGAATTAGTTCTTGGTATTGATTTGAAATGTTCAAATTGACAAGAGGTATTTTGATTATATATGAAATAATCGGTATGATGTATGAGATACATCTAGTGGAGGATTAATGTAAATGAGATTTACATTAAGTGCCATGAAATAGAAAAAGAACTATGGTTTATATGTTTCATGAGATAAAATATTAAAACAATAGGTTATAAATATAGTATGATAAGTTGTTTATCATTTATATTTATAATAGTATTAACTATTGGATAATTAATTCTTTTTCTTTAGTAACCAAGTTAGTGGGTGGTTATTGGATTCATGGTAACCGTGAGTTTAAAAGGAAAATGGTTTTCCTATTTTCAAAAAGATGATTTTAAAACGACTGAAAAAGCTTTTGAGTTTTTTCTCTCAGTGCAAAGAATCTCACGGTAATCGTCAAGTAAATACGGATTTACTAAACGATGGCTGGGCGAACTAAATGATCGTGCAGTATTTACTAAACGATCGCATAGTTTTGCTAGACGATCGCTTATCCTAAGTAAACAATCGTGTAGAGTGTGTAGGCGGCAGACCGAGCTAAACGATCACAAAGTTTTTGCTAGACGATGGCTTAGCTTTATCTAAATGATTGGGCATCGACCTATGCGATAGGTCTCTGCCATCTCCCACTTGCCCAGTCGTGTACGCGATCGGTGTTTCGTCCTTCGTCTGCCTCATTCCAAGTCCGAACAGAGCTCGTCCTCTGGATTCTCACACCGAGAATACCAAAGTAGCCTTGTTGGTGGTGTCAGACTCAACTCCACATTGTCGAGATTTTCTGGAGGCTGTTCGTGCTGTCGTTGAGGAGTTCGTGATCGAGCGCGAAATGTTCGTACTACTGTGTTGCGGTCGTGTAGATCGAGCATTTGAGGTTGCTGTTGTTCTAGCGTTCGTGCGCAACAGAGCGTGGAGACGCTTCTGCCATTGTTCGTACAGTTTGCTCTTTGTGCGTTTGTATGTTTCATGCTGTAATTTTTGAATTATTTGTATAACTACTTATTTGAAGTCGACTGTAAATATATGTTTATTCATGATTGTAATTTGAAATAACTTTCTTCCGCTTCGCATCCAATTTCCTTCAATATCATTCATAATCTGAGAAGAAATTGAAAGACAATACAAGAATTTAATATAAAACGATCTAAACTTCACAAGTGCGCAAAACGGGAAAAACTTCTCTGCGCCTAAGTTAGAAAACAGTACCTTAGCCCATAATATTTATGATGGACATCAAGAAGTTGTCTGAATACATCAAAGACTCAAGAACATTAAAAAAGTAGAGAGAAAATGGGTGTAATTTGACAAGAATCTGAGATGATAACCCTATGTGGTTGAAATTTGTATTTATAATATCAAACTGGCGTTACGGTGCTAGGGTGCAACATCGCAGAATTGACAGAAATCAGCGCGCATCAGACTTCAGACATAATGACGCTGTATGCTTTTCATAAAAA
This sequence comes from Benincasa hispida, assembly GCF_009727055.1. Lineage (NCBI taxonomy): Eukaryota > Viridiplantae > Streptophyta > Magnoliopsida > Cucurbitales > Cucurbitaceae > Benincasa > Benincasa hispida. The sequence goes on along the minus strand of NC_052354.1, from coordinate 36,482,461 downwards.
CGAATGCCTTTTCAACGTTGAGCATGGCACCATAGAGTGCCGTGGTGCCATGCAAATAGGGGCAAAACTTGTAATATTTGTATTCTCTTTACCGATTGATGCAATTTAGCTTGATTTTGGCCCATTTTAGCTCCATTTCATCATCAACACTTGGCTCTACCTCTTAAATACTCGAACCTATAAAATTACCAAATAAACATGTAAAGTCCAGGAATAACCTCGAATTAAGTGCAGCAAGATAGCACATTTCGGTGCTATCACTTATCTAGCAAAATTCTAGATGATTATTTCTCAAGGATTCTTTCCTTTAAAGTAGCTCGGCTTGATGTCTTTGGTTTGCTTATCCTTTCCCCCTGTGCATATTTAAAAGGGTGTTGTTCTCTTTTTAGAATTGTCGCTTTTGAAGAAGTATTGAGTCATTTGTGTTCAAGAAGAAGATTTTCATTGTTTCAATTCTTGTGATCGTGAAGCTTTTACTACTGTGAATTTTGAGTGGTCCTCTAGATCTTAGTGAATTATCTACTGCAACTTGAAAAGGGATTCTTCAAGTGAAGTAGTCTTCATTTGAAGGTAAAAAGATAATAGTTCTTATTGAAAGGGAGTCTCACACTTAGGGGAGTCTAAGTGATCATTCACTAAATTAGGCTATTCGCATGTCAATGTAATTGTCGTTTATTTACAAATAAGTACAACATTGTAATCATTTGATTTTATACTAGTAAAATTATCTTTTATGGGCACATTTTTTTCTAGACATAGGTGGTATTGTAACAAACTGAGTTACCAAACCTTGTATTCTGTCTTTTACTTTTTTTTTTTTATTTGTGTTTTACTATATGTCGATAGGGGATACAATGATACAAAATATTAACAAGTATCAAAGTATCACAAATTTTAATTGTGACAATTTTTAAATGTCATCAAATCCCAATTTTGTTGAAAGACATCCTAAAAATTATTGGAACTACATTGTGTAACATATTACATTGTATGTCATATAGCCCTTTTTCACAAAACTTTAATAAACTAACTAAAACAAGATGAATTATAGGTGTTTTACTATAAACCATAAAAATCATGTTGGCCAAGTACTCTCATATAGGATAATATAAAAAGAATTCATTTAAGTGCTTTTGACCATGAGAGTGCAAACATTAGAATAATGTTAGTGGATTTGGACTTGGAATCCAACTTCAATTAGATTCCCCCCCTCTCTTTCCCCAAAGGTCACTTGCAAATCTATTGGTAGAAAATTAAAAGGATAAGATTGGGATTAGAGATGCTAAATATGGAAGAAATATGACAAAAGAACGCATCTATCTAAGTTCTAAGGGATTAATAATTAATACATTGTTAGTGGCTTAATTTCCTTCAATTAGTGAAGGAAAATTGGACAGAATAGGGTTTCCATTCAAGTATTCTTGGGCATGGATTAACTTTAAATAATATAAATATCAAATCACTTAGCTCTAAGTTAATTTATTCAAATGGTTGATCTAGATCCACTAAATTTAGAAACTCATTTGATAATAAGTTTGTTTATATATTTTTTCTTTTAGATTAAACTTGGTTGTTAATTACTAATTTCATTGTTCATTTATTCATGTGTCAAAGTAAACCAAATATAATTTGTAACAATTGAAAATCTTAGCTAGACTAAGATAAGATCTTGTTATTAGAATTTTTTTTAAAACAAAACTCAAGCTAGCTTAATCAAAATTGACCACAAATGTTTCGAAAATAAAATTAAATCAAGAAATTCAAAAAAAATAATTCTTTAAAATAAATATTTATCTATCTATCGTTTTGATTATATATTATGTAACTATCGACCTGTCGTCTATATATAATAGAAAATAAATCAAAATCAATGGACTAAAAAACCAGGACTTAATCTACATATATAGTAAAAAGGCTTGTGATTTGTTTATTCAAAAAGTTCAAATTTGTTCCACTGCCTGCCACTACACAAACCATGGAGCCTTTATATCTTTAAAATCTTGTGATATCTACTTTAATGTGTACTTTTCCTCATAAATTCCATTAGAACTATTTAAATAATGGAAAATTGTTTCAATTAAATTTAAAATATAAGTAATCCCACTTATGATAAAGCATACTGATCAATGTTATAGTTTAAGTTTTACCATTCTATTTTGGACTCTAAATTTTCATATTCATTATGTTTTGATCCATAACATTTTAAATTTTTTATTTTAGTCATTATTCGTATCAGAAAAATCATCCATTAGTCTTTATTACTTATTTGTTTAAAACATTTAAACAAAATATTAGGTCTTTCCTCCATTTGAAACTATTTGTTATGGTTAAGAGTTAAGTCGCAACCAACATATGAATATATCTCAACATAAATTTGTATTATCAACTTTTAGATATAAGATTCGAACACTATAAAAAAAAAAAAAATTAAATTTGAGGACTAACAAATAAAATTTAAAAGTGTAACGATTACAAATTAAGAACTAAATCTATAATAACATATATATGGTTGGAGATACCCATAGTATCATGCTATTAATTAATGTGTAAAAAATATTAATTTGTACAGCAGCACTAGAACATATAATAATTGGAAGAATAATATATGTATGAAAAAAGGTTTGAAAAGTAGTGTTGGGTTGGGTTATCCAATAATCATGTAAAGATATGTAGAGGTGCAAATGATCATAAAGCATTGTGGAAATTTTATCAATATGCATTATGAGTGACAAAGGGAGGCAAGATATCTTTTGAAAAATCACACAAAGGCATGCCTTTTATTAGAAGGGCTTACTAATTTTGGCTCTTTCTCAATTATTTGTTTCAATAATTGGCCACTAGGGTTACATTTAGAATAATAAAAAAAAATCGAATTGAATCGACTTGTTTAGGGTTACATATACAGTTATTAATTTTAAAGATTGAACATGAATATTTAAATTAAAATTAAATGAAAATTTTAATACGATTTAGTTTCTGGTTTGATAAAAAAATTTAACTGAACTCCACAAAAAATTTCACTTTTAGTGACACTACAACATCAGGGTAAAAAAATAACGGCATATAGAACGCTACTCATATAAAATTTTATTGATGTGGATATGTCATTAAAAGATGAGTTTTAGCAACTATGGTCAACATGTCGTTGAACCTATTGTTAGGTGACAACCGCGAAGTTTTTAGTAGTAGTTTTTACCTCTTTACGATGTCTTTCACACATTACTAAATTTTTTTTTCTTATAGTGTTAATCAAACCATGAACCGTTAATATTCTCTCAATTAGTTATCTTTTAGTGTGGAATTTTTGTAAAAAAAAATTTCACCTTTTATATTTTTGTCTCGTATTACCTTTTTTTTTAATGATAATTGGTGTCTTTTTATCCATTAAACAATTTCCGTATGACTTAGAACAACACACTACTCTTAATAATTTTATCGAATGATGCGTTTTCAAAATTTAAAAATTCAAAATATGAATAAGTCATCGAATAAACTTTGTTCGAAAAATAATAAAAAAAACTTAAATTGGATATCTCAAAACAAAATCGTTATCAAACAACGAGAATTAATTAAAAAGTCAAAAAGTGGAGCTTTGAAAAGTGGTAATTTGGACAGTAGGCGATGGATCAAACAAGAATGAAGTAAACATATGCTCATAATGTTGGGATTTAAAATATTCCAATTCTATAAAGAGAATATATATGGAATATAATATTTTTAATTGCAAAAAGGTATATCCAACCCATTGGCCAAACTTTCAACTGCCCCTAAGTTTTTAATATCTTATATTATTTATATATTATAGTATTATGTGTTTATTATTAAAAAATTCAGGAGGAAAATATAGTTTTTTTTTTAACATTCTTTAAAAAAATGTGATAACTTATATCCTTTTTCTTGTTTAAAAAATCCGGACATTATTCTAAGGAATAAAATGGAAACAAAAAAGATGTTATATAAAATTTGAATTTTACAACGTTCATTACTTTTTATTATATATATATATATATATACACCAAGTTGATGCTGAGAAAAACAATAAAGTTATAAAATAAAAAAGAAAAAGCACGAAAACTAATTTTATTAGCCATTCTTTTGCAATGTCCTTATCTTTTTCTAAAAAAAAAATAATTGAATTATTTGATTTTTTTAATTCAACATTATTAATGAAGGAATTACAAAACTTAACATAAAGTGATATTTTCTAGATAAATTTTGTTTTCTTAAACATTTAAATTTCTTATTAATAAATGTTTATTATATGTGTTAGTACAAATACTAGAGGAAATTACGATAAAATTAAGATTATTTAGGTCATGTTTTAGTCTTCACATTTTTATACTAGTCCAGTTTTAGTTACTAAACAGTTTTTTTTATTCTTTTAGCTTGAACTTTTAAAGTAAGTACTTTTTTAGGTGATGTTTAACATGTTTTTATGTTCATATAATAATATGAAGTTCACATACATAAATATTCAAAATCACATTGTATAATAAATATATAGAGCTATAAATCTGAATTTCGAAGACTTTAAAGAAGAGGGTAAATACAATTGATGTTACTTAACTAAAAAGATGTATAAAAATTACTCGTAGATAATTAGGAATATAATTAAAACTATATTGACATTTAAAAATACATTATTTTATCATGCCATTGAGTAAATATATCATGATAATTATTCATAAAATAAATTGATGTCCTTGCTAACAAGCTACCACTATATAGAAGAATATAAAAAAGAAAAAAAGAAAAAAAGAAAATTGATGCTAAACTCCACACCAACTATGGTCTATAATTACCTAAAAAGACAAGAAGGGGGAAAAAACAAGATTCCCTCATCAAAAGTTTAAAAGCACTAAATTTAAATACCTATAATAATGTTGTCTCATAAAATAAAAAAACCTTCTTTTGCAAAGTTAATCCATTTCATCCATATTTTTCTTTAATTTTAGAATGGCTTTTTATGTTTTCTTTGCTTCACTCATTTTTACCAAAGGCCCTTTGATGCCTTTTAATTTTATGTTGAAGGGCTTTTTAGGGTTCTAGGTTTTCTTTTCCTACCCTTTCACTTTAGTATAATGGTTGGACTTCTATTCAAGATTTTGTATGAGATTATTAAATTTTGGTCATGTAAATAATATATTGGCCTAATTGAAACTAAAACAATTAAAATGTTTTAAAAACAAAAACCTAAATACAATTAGAATATTTATATATTTTGAGAAAACTAAATACATATATATTATAACCCACATTTTTCATACACTAAAAAAAAATGGTTTTGTTTTTCCTCTTTTTCTTTGAAATTTGATTTTGTATCTTGAACTTTTATTCACTTTATATTCTAGTAATTTGGTTAAAAATTACTTTTAGTCCTTAAATTTTTAAAAAGTAACTATTCAATCATTGAGCTTTCGTTTGTAATGATTTAATTTCTGAACTTTAAATTTTGTAACAATTTAATTTTTAAATTTTATTACGTAACAATTTAGTGTTTGTACTTTGAAATTTGTAATAATTTAGTCTCTATAGTAAAAATTAGTGTTAAAATTTAATTGATATTTATTGCATAAATAAACAAATAAACTAATTAGAGACTCAATATTTTAATAAAATACAAAATCTATATTATAAAATAATAAAAATTGACGTCTAATTTTGATAAACTTATTTATGTTAGGGACTAAATTATTATGAATTTAAAAGTAAAAGGACTAAATTGTTACATACTAAAGTTCAGAGACTAAATCGTTACAAAATTGGAAGTACAAAAACTAAATCGTTATAAATCAAAGTTTAGAGACTAAATGGTTATTTTCATGAAAGTTTAGGGACGAAAAGTGTTTTTTAATATATTCAGAATTTGAGTTTTAGTTTTCAAACTTTGGTTAAATTTGATTTACTCCATGATAACTTGAATATATAACATATGTAACTAATGAATAAAGATTGAGTTAGTCACATATTGTCAATAGATTACACATAATATCTTAACATTATGAAAATAAATTAATAAAAGTTGAAAGATTCAAAATGATATTTTAAAAGTTTGACATACCAAAAGAAAAAGTAAACTTTAGGACCAAAATCAAACTTTAAAACTTTGAGAAGACCAAATACAAATTTATACAAGTACAAAGACAAAATAGAATTGAGGCATAGTTAAAATTAAGATTAAACAAAGTTAATGAGAATTAAGCTAATTAATTAAGATTTGGATGTATTCTATAATTTTTTTAATAATTACTTTTTAGATCATCTTTAATTTTTTTTTTAATTAAAAAAAGTGACTGAAAATATATGTTTGCCTTTTATGTTTTCATTTTATTTTTTATATTGTGTTTTAAAAATACAACATTTAGTTAAAAATAGAACAAAAACGATGGGGAGACGAAAGATCAAACATCTGACATCAAGGAATGAAGTGGAGATCATTTATTGAGTAGGTTAACTCCCGTTAGCATTTAAACCGCTTTATATTTTAAGAACAAATTGATTACTACATATCATTTGTTTATCTATAAACATGAACAAAATAAAATTAAAAGCGAAAACGAGTATGGTTCATCTAATGTATCATATATATTAATAACAAAGAAGAATTATACTGTTTGAAACCTATGATTGCAAGGGATTTTCAATTTATAATGTATTTTATAATGAATTTCGTTGTTTGGTACTATAAGAAACATAATGATTTTAAAATTCGAAGTAATTTCAAATTTTGTTTAACTTAAAATTTTTTTTTAACTAAAATGTTCGAATTTTGCAAGATTTTATAGAATTTGAAAGTAAATAGTAATCATGAAATTTCTTTGGCAACGATTTTTTCGAGCAAGATGCTTGATTACTTAATTAGTTTTATCAAATTTTAATTTATAATTAACGCAACATAGTTAAAAGCTTATATTAGTAAATTCTTAACTTTCTTTTCTTTTCCGGTTACCATCCAAACACAAATTTTAAATACATTCATTTCAAATCTTTTTCGTTCCAAACAAAGTAATTAATTTAAAATCATTTATCAGATTTCGAATTACAAGATTTAAAATCATTTCTTAAATGTTCTTGAATCCAAACAGAAGGTTATGCATTCCACCCTCTATTGATCATCTAAACTTGTTTTCTCTTGTTCACTGGAGGATGATAATGAGGAAAATAGTTAAATTATTGTATAATTTAGTTAATATTAGCTTAGATGTTAGTTTTAGATTAATTTGTGTTTACTTAGTCATTTGTCTTCTTTATTTATTTTTGGTTAGGGACTTGACCTAGCTAATAATGATAAACAAAAAAAAAGGAGTTAAAACTAATTCAAACTATAATGACCAATATTTAAAATTATTTAATATATACTACAAAATTAATTAATTTCAACCAAAAATCAATTTTGAGAAATCAAATTAAAAAGCATATCCTCCTTTTGATAATAATTTTATTTTTTTATTATGTTTTTTCTATTTATGTTTGTTTCCTCACCATTTTCTTTATTAGGAGATTTTTTTTTTTAAAAAAAAACATTATTTGAGTTTGTTGTCAAATTTCAAAAGTAAAAATAAATCTTTATTAACTATTTTTTTGAAAATCACAAGTAGGAAAATTCGAATTATAGACATTATGATTCTTAACCCACTCAGATGTCAATTGAACTATGTTCGGTTTGATAAAATCATCCGTAAACCTATTTATTCAAAATGAAAAACCAAGAACCCAAAAAACTATTTCTTTTCCTATTAAACTCATATTTACACATACATATATGAATCAATATGTTCTTGAGCATATATGCCTAACCATAAGGGCTAAGAAAAACAAAAGAACTTAAGGTGGTGGAATCCCATGTGGTTTCCAAATTTCTTTTGGCAGAAATGATGTGGGTTTCCCACTAACCTCTGTCTCACCCAGTTCCTAATTTGAACTCCACATAAAAAATTTTATTCAAAGATATATATATATATAATATAAAAGAAAAAAAAAAAGCAAAAGAAAAGCTTTATTTTATTATATTCTATAGCATTGTATTCCTTTGAATATCTTCCATATTATTCTTTATTATTATTAAGATTATTTTTTTTTTTTTTTTTTTTTGAGTGATGATTCCCTTATGAAGTCCCCCACCATAATTCCTTCTTCTACTTAAGCTGTGTGAGGTTTGTTCTCTCCTTGCATACTCCACACATTTTGATCTTCCTCTCTAAGGTTTGCTTCACATTTCATCTCTCTCAAATATTTCTTAGTTATGAAAATATATTCTACTCTCATGTTGTTTTTTTTTCCTCTTTTGATGTAACATCTCGAGTTTTAAGTAAATTTAAGTTAATTATCTTAAATTAATAAATTTTAATTTTCTTTAATTTTTTGAATTTGGAGTCAAATTGAGATAATTGGAATAAGATGATTAATTTAAATTAATTTGATAAGAAGATTAAACCGTTTTAGATTTAAATTGATAAAATTTGAAATATTTGTAGTTATTTTGGCAAAAGATTTAGAAATCTTGTTAAAAAAAAATTTTTAGTCCCTAAACTTTTATAAATGTAACAATTTAATCGTTCCTGAACTTTGGTTATAACGATTTAGTCTCATGTACTTTGTGTAATAATTTAGTCATTATACTTTAAAATTTGTAAAATTTGTAACAATTTAGTTCCTATTTTAGAAATTACTGTTAATGTTTAATGAGATTTCTTGCATAAATAAACCGATAAACTATTTAGAAATTCAATATTTTTACAAAATACAAATTTATGTCAATAAAATAATAAAAAATTGACATATAATTTTGATATTTTTTAATGTTAGAAACTAAATTGTTACAAATTTAAAAATACAATGACTAAATTGTTACTTTATTTAAAATTTGAGAATAAATTATTACTTTTATAAAATTTAGAGACCAAAAGTATTTTTTTACCCACAATTTAAGAAAAGAAAGGGAAGAATTTGGAATTTCGGAACTCAGCGAATAAATGAATAAATAAATATATATATATATATAAACACCATTCACACCTCTCTCATCTCCCAGCCTGTTCTCTTTCTATATATCTCACGCAAAACAAGGTGACCCATTAGAAGAAGAAGAAGGAAAAAAAAAAACAAAACCTAGCAGATGCCTGCAGCCGGATCCCGTCGTCGCCCGATTGCATCGGTTTTAGATGAAACCTGATGTTTAATCTGATACATTGAAAAGGAGAATTAACTAGTTATATTTGTATGTATATATATAATTTTGCAGGGAAATAATTAAGAGATATTATTGTTTGAGAAAAAGAAGGAGGTAGAGAATAAATTAGTGATGGGTGATCAGGAGGCATTGGAGAAGAAGAACAAGAAAGTAGTGAGAGAAAACAAATTGCAAAGAAGCTATTTTGATGTGTTGGGAATTTGCTGTTCTTCAGAAGTTCCTTTGATTGAAAACATCCTCAAACCCCTCGAAGGAATCAAACAAATCTCTGTCATTGTCCCTACAAGAACACTCATTGTTGTTCATGATTCCCTCCTCATTTCCCAACTTCAAATTGGTAATTCTTCTTCTTAATTCTTTTACTTTATTCATCGCTTTAATTTCGAGTTTAGGGTTTAATCGTATGTGTTATATCCGATAATAATATCCTCGTCTTGTTTATTTAGTCCTAACCCTTACGAGTCTGTTTGATAAGAAATCTGAAAAATAAAAATTCGAAAACAAGAGATTCAATTAAATGAAAACAGAGTTTTATCAAATATGTGTTTGGTAGTAGATTCAAAAATTAGATCATATATATAAATCATAAAATTAGTTGTACTTGCACACTAAATATTTAGTTGATAATAAATTTTTTTATAAATATGTTTTATGTAAAAAATTTGTATAGTTATTATTCTTTTGATAATATGTAATTTATAATACATTATATAATACATAATTTGATTTTTAAAAAGTGAATTGCTGTATTTTTAAATGTTTTTATTTTTATTTAATATAATTCTATGTTTAAGATTTTACTTTATTTACGCCCACATCTTAATCTTATTACTTAATTAAACAATTCATTTAAGTTTGACTTAATTAGTTTGTTCAATTCCAATGATGAAAAATAGTTGGGAAATATTTAAAGAAGTTGTGAAGTATTTAAAGAAGTTGTGAAGTAGGGGTGAGCATGATAGATTGAAAAATTGAGTCGACTGATCAAACTCGGTTGATCGGAAAAGAAGAGTAATCGGTCGGTGTTGGTTTGAAAAATTTTCAAATCGAAAAAAAAAAAACTAAAAGATAAAAGCGACCAAATTGATTGATGGACCAAAACAACTGACCGACCAACTTTTACTCTTTGATAGTTAAAGTTGGTTTAAACATTTACTAAGTCGATCATAATCAATTCGATGACGATTTGATCGAAAAACTAATTTCAACCGATCAATACTCATCCTTGGTTTGAAGTATGAAAAAGTCTATCCTTTCATTCATGCATTTATCAAACTGGAATAATATATGAATCTCATAAAAACCACACATTTATTGGTGATTGGTAATTTTATTATTATTCTTTTTTTAAAAAAATAAAGTTCATTAAAAGACTCAAATCTCTTCATTTATTTAAAGGCTAAACAAAATAGTATAGAAGTCCCATACTAAAAATAAAATAAAGTTATTCATAAATCTACTAAAAATAAAATTGTATCGAATAGATCATTATAGTACTTCTAATTATATGTTCAATAGGTTTGTAAATCTTTAAAAAATGTCAAATAAGTTAAAGATCTATTAGATACAAAATTCAAAATTAAACTAAGATAAATGAGGTGTCAAGAATGTGTCAACTTAACTGAGATATTCTGATACATCTACTAACTTACACTATGGATTTTTTTCAAAAAGAAATTCAAAGTTAAATTAGGATCTATTGAACAAAATTTAATGTTTTAGGATCTATTTGAAACAAACTTGAAAATTTATAGATTATGGTCCTTTTTAATAACCATTTAAGTTTTAGTTTTTTAAATTAAAAAAAGTAGTTTTCAAAGAGTAGTGTTTGTTTTACCATTTGACTAAGAGTTTCAAGAAATATAAAAATCTTAGTATGAAATTTAGTATATATTTTTAAAAACATAAAACTAAAAACATAATTGTTATCAAATGAAACTTAAATTATTGTAATTGAACCTAATAAATATTAAATAAACATACTAATTTGTAACCAAAAAAAAAAATAATTTGTTATTGTAATTATTTGATAGTGAAAGCTCTAAATGAAGCAAGATTGGAGGCAAATGTACAATTAAATGGAAAGGGAATAAGCAAGAAGAGATGGCCAAGTCCTTTTGCAATAGCCAGTGGGTTGCTTCTAACGGCGTCGTTTTTGAAGTATGTGTACCACCCGTTACGGTGGCTCGCCGTCGCCGCCGTTGCCGCCGGCATCTTTCCCATTCTTCTAAAAGCCATTTCCGCCATTCGCCACCTCAGAATTGATGTCAATATTCTTGCTATTGTTGCTGGTAAAGTTAAATTTTCATTACTTTTTATTGACTATATTTTATATTTATGTATGTGAAATTTTGCTTTACAAATAGCAATTTCGGAGTTTGTTTGGTAGGCAATCTAAAAATTGAAATTTGAAATAAAGAGATTCAATAAAGGGGATTTTCAAAAATTAAAATTAAGAGAAATTATTTACACAAAATAATAAAATTTAAATCTTATTTTATAGAAATTGATAGAAGTCTATCAATGTCTATTAGTGATAAAAACTGATAGAAGTCTATTATTGATATTATGTGATAGATGCTGATAAAAAAAATATTTTTTTTACTATTTCTATAAATAGTTTGACATTTTTTCTATATGTAAAAATTTTCCTTCAATAAAAGTAGAATTATATTTCACATATTTCACATATGTGTTTTGTAGCATATTCTGAAATTGAATATTAATTCAAACAATTGTTCAAAAAGTGTTAGTTGATAATATATTTATAAATCATAAAATTAATTGTAGCTACCCCACTAAATATTAGATTTAATATAAACTATTATGAAGTGATTTATGAATTTATTTTACATTAAAAATTTTGTAATCATAATTTACAATACATATTCTAATAAAATAAAAATAATTTAACATGAATGGCTACATTTATTAGCATTTTTATCTCTTTTTTATACATAAATTCTACCTTTTAAAATTTTAAATTAAAAAATATGAATACAAATTTATTTTTATAAAATTAATTTTCATTATTTGAAACATAAAATCCGAAAACAATTTTAAAAAAACAAAATCCAGATTACTTATTAACAAACATAGTTTCATTCAATGAAAATTTGAAAACATAAAATAATTAGATTAATTACGTCAAAGAGACTCACACCTATGATATGTAACAACTCAATTAAATTAATAAAAGTATAAACAAAGGTATGGAAAATAATTTATTAGCACATTAATTAAGACTAAAGAATAGTATATAATAGTAGAGTTTGAATTCTTCTCCACCATAGTCCCCTTAAATTTTCATTTTTATTTGGAAAAATTTAATGTTTCATCAGTATACAATGATACGTATTTATGCTAATTGAGCTATATGGTTAATATCGTTAATTTTGGCAGTTGTGGGGACAATTGCAATGGATGATTACATGGAAGCTGGGAGTATAGTATTTTTGTTTTCCATTGCTGAATGGCTTGAGTCAAGAGCAAGCCACAAGGTTAGCCAAAATAATCATAATCACAGGAATTATTTTGACCGATTTGGAAACTATTTTCGATTTTTTTTTTCACAATAGTTCAACTTTAAAAAAAGATCGATTTTTTTAGTCAAATTTTAAAAATATATATATATATATATTTTTGTTTTTAGAATTTACTTGGTTTTTGAAATGATTGGTAAAAAGTATATAACAAACCAAGAAGTCTAAAGGTGAAATAAAGATGTGTTTATAAGGTTAAATTTCAAAAGGAACAATTGTAAATATAGCAATCAGACTCAAAATATTTGTAAATATAGCACAATACAAAACAATTTATAGATATAACAAAATTTAAAGTCTGTTTTCGCAGTCTAACAATGATAGACTAAATCATAATAATAAGATCTATCAATAATATACCATATTCTACCAGCGATAGAGTATTTCACCGATAGATTTTGCTATATTTGTAACTATTTAAAAATGTTACTATACACTTAATTATTATTTCTAAAAGTACTACCAAATGCGATAACCCTTTTCAAAAATTAAAAAAAAAAAAACATAAATGGTTAGCAAACGAGTTGCAAATCTAAATGAAAATGGAATTTCCACTCATAGGCCAATGCTGCAATGTACATTGATGAGCTTAGCCCCTCAAAAAACATTATAGCTGAAACTGGAGAAGATTGTGGATGCAAAAGAGGTGAAATTAAACAGTGTGTTGGCTGTGAAGGCTGGAAGAGTTATTCCCATTGATGGTATTGTTATAGAAGGCAAAAGTGAAGTTGATGAAAAAACTTTGACTGGAAAAAACTTTCCCAGTTCCCAAACAC
>NC_052354.1:36460046-36467942 GCF_009727055.1 Benincasa hispida | reverse complement strand
AATAATAGCACAATACAAAACAATTTATAGATATAACAAAATTTAAAGTCTGTTTTCGCAGTCTAACAATGATAGACTAAATCAATAATAAGATCTATCAATAATATACCATATTCTACAGCGATAGAGTATTTCACCGATAGATTTGCTATATTTGTAACTATTTAAAAATGTTACTATACACTTAATTATTATTTCTAAAAGTACTACCAAATGCGATAACCTTTTTCAAAAATTAAAAAAAAAAAAAACATAAATGGTTAGCAAACGAGTTGCAAATCTAAATGAAAATGGAATTTCCACTCATAGGCCAATGCTGCAATGTTTCATTGATGAGCTTAGCCCCTCAAAAAGCATTATAGCTGAAACTGGAGAGATTGTGTGAGCAAAAGAGGTGAAATTAAACAGTGTGTTGGCTGTGAAGGCTGGAGAAGTTATTCCCATTGATGGTATTGTTATAGAGGCAAAAGTGAAGTTGATGAAAAAACTTTGACTGGAAGAAACTTTCCCAGTTCCAAACACAAAGATTCTCTTGTTTGGCCGGTACCATCAACTTAAATGGTAATTAATACTATTCTCCACTTTTTCTTTTGTTCTAAAATTTTAGTTAGGTTTAAATATCATTTTCGTCCCTATATTTTTAGGATTTAATTCATTTTAGTTATTAAAATTTTAAAAATCGATCAATTTGGTCTCTTAAAAATAAAACAAACAAAAATGATCTGTTGAAGCAAAGTTGAAATTATAAGAGACTAAAATAAACATTTTGAGAGTACAAAGACTAAAATGAAGAAAAACCAAACGTATAAAAATTAAAATAATATTTAAACCAAAACATACTATTCTCATAGAATTGCAATATTATTCTTTAATATTTCATAAATGTTCCATAATTACCATTTCAAAGTACCAATTAGTTAGATTTTGGTAGTTGAAAAAGTATGACACCATCACACTAGCTTCAAATCTCAATTTTTGAATCCAAGATTCTACTAATAGATTTATATTTCAAAGGGCTTTCTTTTCTTTCTTTCTTTTTTTGTTTTTTGGAGGTCAAACGTAGCATTCAACTTTTTTTTTTAATATTTTATTTAAAAAAAAGCAAAGTTTAGTTAGGATTTTTGTTTTTAATAATTTAGCCCCCCACACAAACATTTCCTCAAATATATATAAATAGTTAAGACAATTTTACTTTTAGTGTTTAAAGCTTTCTCCTTTCGATGTAATTATAGGTAATATTTAGTTACATCGAGGATTATCGTCTATTTTATACATCTCATTCTTACCATACACATAAAAAGAAGTTTAAGATATTTCAAAAAAGACGTGTGAAGAATTTGCCACATAACAAATTACGATGGACAATTTGATGGGATATATAAATACAAATGCAACTTGGATACACCTAAATATTTTTCTTATTATATTTCGGCACAACAACGTGCTTTTTAATTTAAGTTGTTTCATTTGATGTTTTCTAGCGTAGGTTATATTAGTGTTCGAACTACAGCTGTGGCTGAGGACTGTGTGGTGGCAAAAATGGCTGAGCTTGTAGAAGAAGCTCAAAATAACAAATCAAAAACTCAGAGATTCATTGATGAATGTGCCAAATATTACACCCCAGGTAATAATAATTAACACAAAATTATACTTCGGACTTTGAACAATAATTTTGAGAGATGAAACATTTTGGTGCTCCCAAAAATTGTTCAAATTGTTCTAGATTTTTTTATCTTTCTAACTTTATATAATTAACTTTTTAATTTAAAAAATAGGAGACAAATTAGAGTGAATTTTGAAATCTTGATTTTCATCCTATATATATTTTTTAAAAAAATCTAAATCCAACTAAGGGCGATTTGATTTTATTTTCTTAAATTAAAAACAATAAAATCAAACATTTTGGTGCTCCCAAAAATTGCTCAATTGGCATAATGCATCAAAAGTTTTGGGTTCAATTCGTCCACCCTACATGTTGGGACAAAAAGAAAAATAAAAGTGTAGAGAGGCCTTACAATCTTTGTAAGATACCTAAGTTATTTTTTTTCTCGTTGTCAATTGGTTTTTGCAAATGAAACTCTATATTTATCTAATTATATGTTTTATTCAAATAATATTTCTCAAAACTTGGAACCAAAATGAGTTAATTATCCAAATTCAAAGAAAGAAAAAAGAGTTATAATATCACTTTGATCTTTGTATTTTGAGTTCCATTATATTTTAATTCATATAATTTCAATTATCGCATCTTAATTGTACTTTCAATAAAGTTTAAATCTACTCCTTTAAGATTAATTTTATTGAAATATAATAATAATATGCTTTATATAAGAAAAATAGACCGTAAATATGTTTTCACAATTTATAAAGAAAATGTTACTAGACTAATTGTGTATTGGACTAATTTTAAGATTTATTGAAAGTGAACTCAGCGAGAGTACAAATGAAAAATTACAACTCTTTTCACATGAATTCTCATTTTACCATCTTATATTCACCTTCTTTTTGCAGCCTAATAAGCATAAAAAGAATCCAAAGCCATCACTTTTAGCATTTTCAATCTAAACACCTTCATTTGTTGTTTACTTCGTGTTCTTTCTTCTTGCATGTGTTTTGTTTGCAGCTGTTGTTATCATTTCAGCTTGTCTAGCAGCCATTCCAGCTGCATTAAGAGTTCATAATCTCAGCCATTGGCTTCACTTAGCTTTGGTGGTTTTAGTGAGTGCATGTCCTTGTGCCCTAATCCTCTCGACCCCGGTCGCTGCCTTTTGCGCCCTTACGAAGGCCGCCATGGCCGGAGTTTTGATCAAAGGCGGCGACCACCTTGAAGTTCTTGCAAAGGTTAAGGTTATGGCATTTGATAAAACTGGCACAATCACCAGAGGTGAATTTGTTGTAACACATTTTCAAGCTCTAAGAGACGATATTAGCTTCCACACCTTGCTCCATTGGTATTTCCACAAAAACTTTATCCTCTAATTTCTAATAATGTTTATTTTTCGATTTCCTCTCTAACCTTTAAAGAATTTTCATTTTGTTTAAATGAGCTAGTAAGTGTATTTATTGATGATTTGATTATAAACATTTGGTTTTTTAAAATTGAGCTTATAAAAACTTTAAGATACCTAAGAGTTTTTTCACTTTTTACTTATGTTTTCAAAATTTAAGTAGAGTGTTTTAAAAATTTATGCATTGTTATGTAATGATTTTGTTTTTAGTTTCCCTATTTTCGAAAATTAGGCTTGTTTCTTCTAGATTTCATAATATATAGTTCTCACATTTATTGTAAAGACAAAAATATGCTTTTTGATTAGTTTTCAATTTTTAACAATTTTTTAAACCATTAATTAGGGGAAAGTGGATATCAAAAAAAAAAAAAAAAATAATAATAACAATAATAAAAAAGAAAAAAGAAAAAAATGGTGATAGTGATTGTATTTATAAGCATACTTTACCTAAACAAAAAAACCAAAAAACAAGGTTCTATTTGATAACCATCTGGTTTTTTATTTTTGGGTTTAAAAAATAAGCTTATAAGCATTCGTTATCTAAGTTTTAAAAACTAACAAAATAGTCTTTAAAAAATTATTTTTGTTTTTTTGAATTGGCTAATAATTCAACTCTTTTACTTAGCAAATATAAAAATCGTATTAAAAAATTGGGAGGAAATAAACACATTTGTTTAAAAATTAGAAACAATAAAATTAAATGATTACTAAACAACGTCTTAAAATGTATTTTTTTTTTATAGAGGAAACATAATGAAGGTGTTATTGATTGAATTGTGTAAATTAGGGTTTCAAGCATTGAGAGCAAATCAAGCCATCCAATGGCAGCTGCCCTAGTCAACCATGGAAAGTTGCTTTCTATTGATCTTAAACCCAAAAACGTTGAGGAATTTGAAAATTTTCCAGGAGAAGGTGTTCGGGGGAAGATAGATGGAAATGATATTTACATTGGAAGTAGAAAAATTGCTGTTAGAGCTGGTTACACACCAGGTCTACGATTAAACCCTTTTCACCTCTTTCTCAATCTTCTTGAAAATAAATTGATCACGAGAATAGCTATAGAAAATAACTTCATGAAATTGTTATCCAAAGTTGCTTATATAATTGAAAACGTTAGGTTTTCAAAATCTTAATTATTTTTCGGTCTAAATTTAATTTCTTCAGATTTGAGCTTTGATGATGAAACAAAACAAGAGCAAACGCTCGGATATGTATTTTGTGGGGGGACAATAATTGGATCCTTCGGTCTTTCGGATTCTTGTCGTTCGGGAGTTAAAGAAGCGATCGAGGAGATTAAGAGTTTTGGTATTAAAACAGCTATGCTCACCGGAGATTGTAATGCAGCTGCCATGCACGCCCAAGAACAGGTTTTTACTTCATATTCCTTTTATGCTTCTCGCATATATTTTATATTTCAAATAGTAGATTTCAAACTCTTGTAATATTATTTTTTAACCATTTGTTATTAACAGCAACCGATTTATTTTACTTCATATATTTCTTTTATGCCTCTCACATATCTTTTTAAGTTTTTGAATTTAAAGGTGATCTAAATGAAACTTCTAATTTTAACGTGAATTTTTGTAACAACGTGTTATTTGCAGCTCGGGAATGCGCTCGACATAATCCATTCGGAACTTCTACCAAAGGAGAAAGCCAATATAATAAAAGACTTTAAAGAGGATGGAGCAATAATTGCCATGGTTGGAGACGGCTTAAATGATACCCCAGCATTAGTCACTGCTGATATTGGCATATCAATGGGTGTTTCAGGTTCAGCATTGGCCACTGAAACTGGGAATGTGATTTTAATGTCAAATGACATGAGAAAAATTCCAAAAACTATTAAGCTAGCTAAGAAATTCCATAAAAAAGTAGTTCAAAATGTCATTTTGTCAATCAGTACGAAGACTGCAATCCTCGGCCTGGCATTCGCCGGACATCCCCTAGTCTGGGCGGCAGTCCTCGCCGATGTTGGTACTTGCCTATTGGTTATCTTGAACAGCATGCTCCTTTTGAGAGGAATTAATCACAAACATGGAGAGAAATGTTGCAAATCTTCCAAACCATGCTTGACAAAATATGGACAGCGATGCGATGGTGGTAACACTCGATTGTCTAGTCATCATCACGATCATCATCATCATCATCATCATCATCGATGCCATGTTGCTGATGATCAATCCTCTAGTCGAGAGAATAATCATGTCCATAAACATTATAAAATTGAACTTCCTCAAGATCACGATAGAGAAAATTCTGAAGTGAACCAAAAGAAGAATCATCAATGTAGTGATGAGTGTGAGGAAACTAATGTGGCTCATGAGAAAGAACATAAATTTTATTACAACCATTCAAATCAATGTGAGAAAGAGAGTAATGAAAATTCTTCAAAGAAAGTGGGTGAATCAAATTGTAATTGCCACTCACATCATGTTACTATTGACATTCATGAAGGTAATGAATGTGAGAGAGTAGAGCACAAGTAAGAAGTTTCATATGAGGAATTAAATAACGATTGGTGTGAAATTTAAAGGGAAAGAGAATATAAATGAACAAATGCTAAAAGGCCATTGACATTGATACGTATGGTCTTTATAGCTTTCTCCTTTAAAGCTCTAGAGTCTAGGCAAATAATGCCACTTGTTCACAAATCATATTTTTCCCTTGCTTTTTTCCCCCTACTTTGGTATATTTGCTTTGTTTTCATATTCTATCCTAAGATTATTCTTGTTCGCATTATTTTTTGATATATATATATTAAATCACTCAAAATTCTATGATTGATTAGTTTGTTTAAAACAACTTTTTAATGTGAAGAAACATGATAAATTTTATTATCCAATGTAATTGAGTAATAATTTGTCAAACTCAAAAAGATATAACTCATCAAATTTATTACCGATTAATTTTAATAGAATTGTCACTTCAAATTATATGAATCTTGTTATAGTCAAACTTTTAATACTTATTAATAACCAAACAACTTTAAATTATTTTTCAACTAAACTCAATCTCAAACTAGAAATAAAGATAAATTTAATTTTCTCAAGTCAAATTTGTAAATTAAACATATGTTTTCACTTCTTTCACATAAATTTGTAATGTAACAACATCAAACATCATAAAATGAATTTCATTCCAACATTTTAGTACACTTTTTTTCCTTCTATGATGACCTAGTTATTAGGTTAAAAGGTCACAAAGGTTTTCATAACTAATGTAAGGCAAACTGACAAGCGTAACTTGTTTTTGAATAATAAAAAAACAGAAAATAGAAAACAAACAACTAAGATCGCACCATTTATTAACTATACGGTTTTTTTTTTTTTGTTCTTAAAAATTAAGTCTATAGATACTTATTTTTATCTCTAACTTTCTTGTTAATATTTTTTTAGTAATGATTTAAAAAATTAAACCAAATTTAACCGTATAAGTGTGGGGGTTGATTTTCTCTTTTTGGTGGGCTAGGTTTTTGTAACAGCCCATTGAGCACCCTTATCCAAGCCCATCTCTATGTTTGAATTCCAATGATTGTCTAGGGTTGCATCTGCCTCTGTGGTGCGTCTTTGTAACGACGGCAACGCCGGTTATCTCCGACCACAGACGACAAGACCGCAGCTTCGACAAACTCTCAGCGACGACGTTTCCAGCAGCGGTTTTCTCCCTTTTTGACGAGGTTCGGTAAAGACCCACTCTCATTCAATCTCAGATTTAATGGCTTCAAATATGTAGGATTAAGCGTTTTCCGATACCAACCAGCAAGATTCGAGTCGTTTTGGGTTCATAGTAGTTTCCAAACTATTTGGTCACTTTCCAGCGACGATCCAAGTCGATATTGGGGAGTTTTAGGCGTCACAGCTCTATTTTAAAGGTGCTGTGAAATGATTTATAATCCTTGGAAACTCTTTGATCGTAGTTTGGACTTGATTCAAAGTGTTTGGATTGAGATTTAACGTTGCTTTGGTTAAGATTACACCTTGATTTTATTATTTTAGGAGGTTTTTTTCCCCTTTATAATTTTGAGAAAGATTGACTATTAGGATGCCTTTTAAATTTATTTTGTTTAAGAACTTTCTGGGAGTTGAAATCCTATTTTCGTTTTTAATTTTGTTGTGGTTTCCCTTGAATTTGGGTGGTTGTATAGACTAGGTTCTTTATTTTGTTTTGAGGATTGGTTTGAGTTTGACTTTAGTTTGAATTGGTTAGTTATGTTACATGTTAGAATTTGGAAAGTCTTGCTGAGCCTGGTTAGAAAGTGTTTTGAAGATTAGTTTTCTTGATTGGATTTGAAGTTAAAAACTTCAAATTGTTTATCTGGTGATCTGTAAGTTTGTAGTGTTTATGGTTTCGTTGTCATGTTGCCGAAATTTCTAAAGCATCATAGATAGTAGAGTTAGTCAAGGAGTAAAATTTGTCAATGTTCCCTAGTTTAGTTTTAAATTTGGAGGTGTTACATTCTTCTTCCCCAACGTTTCTAATTCTCTTTCTTTCCAATCACCTTGGTGCCATTGCAGAACTGATTCAATTCTCATTCTATTATTATGAACAAAGGCATTGGTGGTGGAATTGGCCCCACCGCGGCAGCTGCAGCGGCGGCAGCTCAGAAACAGAAACTGCTTCTCCAAAGAGTGGAAACCGATATAGCCAACATTGTTGACAATTTCACTCACCTTGTCAATGTCTCTAGGGTAACATTCTTCCCTTTGTCTTGTAATTCTCTTTGGTGGTCTATCTGCTTGATCTTCTTGATTGAATCATCACATGTTTGGAATTCTTAATTCAAACTTAGCCTTCTTCTTTCCTCAGGTGAATGATCCACCTGTTAGAAATTCACAGGAATCTTTCATGATGGAAATGCGTGCGGCCAGAATGGTAAGATAATAAA
>NC_052354.1:36451942-36459166 GCF_009727055.1 Benincasa hispida | reverse complement strand
TTCTTGTTAATATTTTTTTAGTAATGATTTAAAAAATTAAACCAAATTTAACCGTATAAGTGTGGGGGTTGATTTTCTCTTTTTGGTGGGCTAGGTTTTTGTAACAGCCCATTGAGCACCCTTATCCAAGCCCATCTCTATGTTTGAATTCCAATGATTGTCTAGGGTTGCATCTGCCTCTGTGGTGCGTCTTTGTAACGACGGCAACGCCGGTTATCTCCGACCACAGACGACAAGACCGCAGCTTCGACAAACTCTCAGCGACGACGTTTCCAGCAGCGGTTTTCTCCCTTTTTGACGAGGTTCGGTAAAGACCCACTCTCATTCAATCTCAGATTTAATGGCTTCAAATATGTAGGATTAAGCGTTTTCCGATACCAACCAGCAAGATTCGAGTCGTTTTGGGTTCATAGTAGTTTCCAAACTATTTGGTCACTTTCCAGCGACGATCCAAGTCGATATTGGGGAGTTTTAGGCGTCACAGCTCTATTTTAAAGGTGCTGTGAAATGATTTATAATCCTTGGAAACTCTTTGATCGTAGTTTGGACTTGATTCAAAGTGTTTGGATTGAGATTTAACGTTGCTTTGGTTAAGATTACACCTTGATTTTATTATTTTAGGAGGTTTTTTTCCCCTTTATAATTTTGAGAAAGATTGACTATTAGGATGCCTTTTAAATTTATTTTGTTTAAGAACTTTCTGGGAGTTGAAATCCTATTTTCGTTTTTAATTTTGTTGTGGTTTCCCTTGAATTTGGGTGGTTGTATAGACTAGGTTCTTTATTTTGTTTTGAGGATTGGTTTGAGTTTGACTTTAGTTTGAATTGGTTAGTTATGTTACATGTTAGAATTTGGAAAGTCTTGCTGAGCCTGGTTAGAAAGTGTTTTGAAGATTAGTTTTCTTGATTGGATTTGAAGTTAAAAACTTCAAATTGTTTATCTGGTGATCTGTAAGTTTGTAGTGTTTATGGTTTCGTTGTCATGTTGCCGAAATTTCTAAAGCATCATAGATAGTAGAGTTAGTCAAGGAGTAAAATTTGTCAATGTTCCCTAGTTTAGTTTTAAATTTGGAGGTGTTACATTCTTCTTCCCCAACGTTTCTAATTCTCTTTCTTTCCAATCACCTTGGTGCCATTGCAGAACTGATTCAATTCTCATTCTATTATTATGAACAAAGGCATTGGTGGTGGAATTGGCCCCACCGCGGCAGCTGCAGCGGCGGCAGCTCAGAAACAGAAACTGCTTCTCCAAAGAGTGGAAACCGATATAGCCAACATTGTTGACAATTTCACTCACCTTGTCAATGTCTCTAGGGTAACATTCTTCCCTTTGTCTTGTAATTCTCTTTGGTGGTCTATCTGCTTGATCTTCTTGATTGAATCATCACATGTTTGGAATTCTTAATTCAAACTTAGCCTTCTTCTTTCCTCAGGTGAATGATCCACCTGTTAGAAATTCACAGGAATCTTTCATGATGGAAATGCGTGCGGCCAGAATGGTAAGATAATAAAATTCCCTTCGCTTGTTTACTCTCTATGTATAGTTCCTTTCAAGTTAACTTCTGGATATAGATAGCTCTCTTATTCGTTCTACAATTGAATGATAATCATCTTATGAAGCCTTGATTTCTAGGGATAATAAAATTCCCTTCGCTTGTTTACTCTCTATGTATAGTACATCTCTTCCAGTAAGTAATTCTTCTCCTCTACCAGCATTCCCAAACACACTCTCTTCTTTAATTGAGGTGGTCTTCAATTTTATTATATCCCTCTTCAATCCTAATTCATTCTTCAGAAAAACTTAATTGAGCTACCTTTTAGCTAGAGCAATGGAAGTTACCTTGTTGAATACTAGATACCTTGGGGATCGTTCTAAAAGAAACAACACTGTAGAAATTCATTCAACATCACTGCCTTGATATGGTGTTAATTCATGATTCAAAGATTGCTGTTTTGACAAGAAATTCATCAAATCATTATGGAGCTCCAATGAAGTCGGTTGGATTTATGTTGAATCTATTGGGAGATTGGGTGGTTTACTGATTTTGTGGGATGATATAAAGATTAAACTTAAAGAAGGCTACGCTTTCTCTATTCAAATCCATTTTTAAAACAAGTCATTTTGTTGGGGCAACAAAGATTTATAGGCTAATTGACTATATAGAAAGAAAACATCTTTGGAGTGGAACCTGGACTCTATTCTCACATTGTGAAGATACCTTGGTGCATTGGAGGGGATTTAATTTAAATATAACCCTCTGGGTTCGTGAAAAATCACCATTAGGAAGACAAACCAAAGGTTGGGAGATCATTCATAACCATCTTTGATAGATAGGTTTTTTGTTTCTTGGGAATGTGATGAGTTATTCGACAATTGAAGGGTATTAAGACAAGCTGCTTTTTTTTTTTTTCTCTCTCTGATCATCCCTTACTCTCAGAAGCTGGATGCATTGTTTAGAGGGCACCCCCTATTAGATTTTGTAACAGTTTGATGCGAATGTCGGTTTGTGAGGTGAAGAACCATCGGGCAAACTTCTCTTCAGGACCATTATGGTTGGGCTGGCTATGTACTAGTTTTGAAGTTGAGAACTTTTCATAGATCGTCATGTCGTTGCATTTGCGAAATTTAGCTTGTGGTTAGGTCTTTTCTGGTGAAAGTATTTGGCCTGCTTTTACTAGTATTGGTTCTTGTTATCAGCTGCTGTGTTTGCTTTTCGAGGTTTTTCTGGAGTTGAGAATTGGTTTGATGAGCCTTTTTTGTTTCTTGGCTGTTCTCATTTGACTGTAATTGTTTTAAGATCTTGTTCTGTTTTCTCTTTTGTTTTTTTTTCCTCTTTTGGGAGTTTGTATCATTGAACATTTTCGAAATGATATGTTATTTCTTGTTCAAAATTTGCATTTTGGTTTCAAACTATCGAGGCTTCTTATATTCATAATGATCATTCACATATAAGATTATAGGCAATAATAAATCAGGGATTATCAGCTTGATATCGACAATTGCTTTTCATTATTATTGTTATGGCTCTACTATTATAGTGTTTTTCTACTTATTTCTTAATAGGTTCAGGCAGCTGATTCTCTGCTGAAGTTGGTTTCAGAACTTAAGCAGACAGCAATATTTTCTGGATTTGCTTCACTAAACGACCATGTGGAGCAAAGAATTGTGGAATTCAATCAGCAGGCACAACAGACTGACCGTCTTTTATCTACAATTGGTGAAGAAGCTGCTGCCAGCCTGAAGGAGCTTGAATCTCATTATTATTCTTCAACACAGAGAACTAGTCAGAACAACCTGACATGATTTGTAAGTTATGAATTAAGTAAATCAATGTTGTGATATTGTTGGCTTCTAATCTAAACTCACTTGTTTGCTAACCTGGATAATGAGACGTAAATGAACTCTTCTAGCCTATGTTCTTAGCATTCTTCTTTAGCTTTTATTATTACTAGCAGAAGGGTTTTTAGTCTTCTCTTACTCAACTCTTTAGGAGATTAGGATGGCAGAAGGGCTTGATAAGGATGTAAGACATTTATTAAGAAAATATGAACAATCAGGATTATTAGTGTTCAACTACGTTGTTGCTGAGGACTGTGAGCATGTGGTGGCAGAAATGGGTGAGCGTGAAAGCTCAAAATAACATAAACAAAAACTCATAGATTCATTGATGAATGTGCCAAATAGATTATACTTCTTGTACTCTGAACAATTTGAGAGACATTTTGGTCCCAATGTTTCAAAAATAGATTTCAAACAAGCAGAATAATCCTTCAAATTGGACTAGAATCAGGGGCAGAGACAATAAACCATCATAGACAGGTGACAAATTTTTAGAGATGGAACATTGTATGGTGCCTGCACTCCAAAATGTCTACTTCATAGTCATAAAATTGTTTAAAAATTGGTCTAGAATTAGGGGCAGTGACCAAATTTTACTTTTTGAACTTTATATAATCAACTTTTTGGGAGCCGAATTTTAAAATCTCGACTTTCATCATACCTTTTTAAAATAAGAAAAAACGTCCTAAGGGGTATTGTTAACAATTTTATGACTAAATAATTACTAAACAATATTATATGATTCTCAATAGGGCAGAAGTGGTTACCGAACATATTACTGTTTCTAGTTCTTAAAAAACAGGAAACAAAAATATTATCAAACGGGGCTTATATAACCTCTTTCTTTCCTATTGAGAATCATACTCTTTTAAAGATACTGATAAAATTTTGATGGGAAAACATAACTTGTTCCATAACTTCTTATCCTTGATCAAAGTTGTCATCTTCTTTGGCAGTTTGGTAGTGATCAAGATCCAAAACCATTACTTTGGCATTCATATACTATACTTTCTTTTTTACTTCTCTTGCATGATTTTGTGCAGCTGTTCATTTCTATCAGCTTGTCTAGCAGCCATTCCAGCTGCATTGAGAGTTCACAATCTCAACCAATTGGTTTCACTTAGCTCTGGTGGTTTCAGTGAGTGCATTTCCATGTGCCCTAATCTTCTTCATCCTGGTTGTGGTTGTGGCCTTATGTGCCCTTGAGAGCTTCGATCAAAGGCATTGACCACCTTGAATGGAGTTCTTGACAGGATTAAAGTTATAGCCTTCGACAAGATCGGGGCAATCAGTAAAGATGAATTTGTAGGAACTAATTTTCGAGCTTTACGAGATGTTATTAGCTTGCACAGCTTGATTCATTGGTAAATAGTAGCGTAAAAACATCACCAATTCCTAATGTTGATGGTGTTATCTTACATTTTTCAAAATTTTCACTAATGATTTTCATTTTCTTTAAATTTTAATGGACCAAGTTATTGCATTTTATTTAAAAAAATGTACATTTTTTTTTCATGTGCAGCTATCCAATCGTTTCTGTTTAAGTTAAAAAAAATTAGGAAATAATAATTAAATTTAATCTTTAAAATATTAAAATCAGAGAATATATCTCAATCTAATTTGAAAATAAAAGATTAATTATATATCTTTATATAATTATTCAAATTACGTATGCTAATGAATTGAGTTTCTTGATATTTGACTAATTTTTTTTTATTTGCCAAAAGAATCTTTTATCAATCAAAATAATAATTAAAAATTATATAGTTCGTTTAAGATCTAGTTTCAAAGATAATTATGATAATTTTATAAATCTACCACACGTAATGTTAAATTAAAGAAAAAAAAATGGAAATACATTATCTAAAAAGTATTTTTGTCTAAAAGACGGAAGAAATATAGATATGCGCGAGCGCGCCCATATATATATATATATATTGGTTTTGAAACTATTTAATTATATTGTGATTACGAAAACTATTTAGGAAAATATTGTGATTACGAAAACTCCTACACATTCATAATATATAGTGGTTTTGACAAGATTTAAGTTGTAGCCATCGACATACATATATAGATCCTTTCACTTAAGTAACACACAAGTAGACACAAACTTATCCATCAAAGAATTCAACGACAAAAGCTTTCAAGGGTTGTTTTGAAAAAAAAATAAATTAAATATCAGGGTTAAATAAGGTATAATTGAAATAATCTCGTTGCTTAAGGAGTTTTTTTTTTTTTTTTTTTTTTTTTTTTTTTTTTTAAGTTTATATAATTTAACTTTATAAAAAAAAATACCCAATCTTTGTTATTTTATTTAAAAACAACTTATATTCTTTCAATAGATGTAAGATCCTTTATTCAACTTTCATAAGTATTTCAAAACTTCCTTTGGAGTAAAACAATTATTAAAATGTTGGACGTAAAGTTGACATGTCTGAATGTCGTGCTTTCATACTTAATCTAGGAAAATGACACTCTACATCACCACCATGTTGGTTTTTAGCCAAATGGTCAAATAGATTTCTACTCAAAAGATAATTTTAAAATTATGAAATCATGGAGTGATATATTATCCTTAAGGAGCTATTTGAGACGTTGAGTTGAGTTATGAAATCTGGAGTTATTATGTATGTGGAGTTAAGAAGTTTGTATTTGGAGTGAAAAGTTGTTTAATTTGGAGTAAGGAAACTGTATTTAGGGTGCATAGTTGAGTTATTAAGTTAGGGGTATATGGTTGTTATGGGAGCTTGGCATCAGAAATGGTTACCAGAAGTGGTCGTCGGAGCATGTCACCAAAGTTGGTTGTCGTCAGTAACCCACAGGTTGAGTCATTGGAGATATTGGAGAGAGGGAGAGAGAAAGAGGGGAAGATGGACTTCGTTGATAAATGTACAAACGAGTGAATACATTAAAGTTGGTGGAGTTGATTTATTTACCATCGACTTGTAAAGTTGGTAGGCTAAATATTGAGTTAGTTTTAACTCAACCTAAGCCATGCCCCAAATATCCTTAAAAGATCATGAATATTTAAAAAACAAAATTGGTGGACATGGCAAAATTATAACAAATACCCTTGCATTTTATTATTTGTTTAAAAAACCTCATATACTTTCAAAAGTGGTAATATTACCCTCAAACTTTCATCAATCTTCCAAAAGTACTCTTGGAATAAAAAAATGAACATAAATAAATACTTAGAATTATGTAGCAATAACCTAAAATGACCTTGTGATCTAAATTTTCGTTCTAAATCATTGTCACACTATTTTAAATCTCAACTTTTATCCTATATTCTAAAGTATTTCTACTTCAATATATATTTGAAACATTTATGAAAGTTGAGAGGTAATCATACCATTTTGAAAGTTGATGGTATTTTTTTTTATGGAATTTTAACAAACATCATTTAGTCGGAGTTTTTTTTTTTTTTAAAATATGGTGATTAGGAACAATTTTAGGGAATATAGTGGGTTTTTGAAAACTATTTAGAAAATCTATGGTTGTTTTGGAGATTTTCGAGGTGGGGATTAGTTAAAAATATTTGTCGAGGGTTCAACATTGAACCTTCGACCTGTCGAAAATTAAAGAAGAGATCGAGAGTTTTGAAACCCTCGATCTGAGAAAGAGGACGAGGGTTCAACCCTCGACCTGTCGAAAACTAAAGAAGATCTGTAAGGGAAGATGAAGAAATTTAAAAGAAGTCGAGGGTTACCTCTGGAAAATTATAGAAACATAACCCTCGACCTAAAGAAATTAAGAACGTTTAGTATTATATACACGATTCGCACACATCGTTTAGTAAAAATTATTATGCGATCGTTTAGTAATTCTTTATTAACGTAACAATAGGTGAAACTTCAGAAAGAACAAGTGACGATGAAA
>NC_052354.1:36436963-36451842 GCF_009727055.1 Benincasa hispida | reverse complement strand
AAATTACTTAACTTCGATCCTTTAATTTTGTCGGCAGGTGGGCGCCCCGGGGTAAATTTTTGTGTGCGAACTTTCCGCGGGCGAAAATCTGAAAAACGGACACAGGAGTTCAGAACGATGAGAAAAAGTCGTGCGCACAGACGGTTTTGGGAACGTAGCTTGTTTGGTGACATGAATAGCTACCGGGCCCGGCGGAGGTGCCCCAGGGGCCAATTTTTGTGCACGAATTTTTCGGCGGCCGAAAATCTGAAAACGTACCCAGGGGTTCAGAACAATGAGAAAAATTCGTGCGCGTAGATGGTTTTGGAACGGAGCTCGTTTGTGCCCCAAATGGCTATCGGGCCCGCGGGTGCCCTGGGACCAATTTTTTGTGTGTGAATTTTTCGGTGGGCGAAAATCTGAAAACGGGCCCAGGGGTTCAGAACGATGAGAAAAATCGTGCACAAATTGTTTTGGAAACGGAGCTCGTTTTGTGCCACAAATGGCTATCGGGCCGGTGGGGGTGCCCCGGGGTCCAATTTTTGTACGAAAACTTCGCCCTCTACGATCAGAATAAGGTAAAGCTTGAAGATAAATTTTGCGAGGGTGAAAATCTGAAACAGACCCAAGGATTCAGAACGACGAGAAAGTGGTGCGCGCAGATGTTTTGGGAAAGAACTCGTTTGGTGCCCCAAATGGCTATCGGGCCCGACGAGGTGCCCCGTGGCCTCATTTTTGTGCGCGAACTTTCCGGCGGGCGAAAATCGAAAAACGGATCCAGGGGTTCAGAACGATGAGAAAAGCCGTACGCGTAAACACTTTGGTAACGGAGCTCGTTTGGTGCTCCAAATGGCCATCGGGCTCAGCGGGGGGCCTCGGGGCCCAACTTTATTCTGCGTAAACATTCCGGCAGGCGAAAATCTGAAAATGGACCCAGGGCTTCAGAACGATGAGAAAAAGTCGTACGCACAGACGGTTTTGGGAACGGAGCTCGTTTGTACCACAAATGGCTATCGGGCCCAGAGGGGGTGCCCTAGGGTTTGTTCGCAAAATTTCCGGCAATGCGAAAATTTGAAACGGACCCCGTGGTTCAGAACGATGAAAAAAAGTCGTTCACGCAAATGGTTTTAGGAACGGAGCTCATTTGGTGCCTCAAATGGCTATCGGGCCCGATGGGGGTGCCCCGAGGCCAAATTTTTGTGCGCGAACTTTCCGACGGACAAAATAATGAAAATGGACCCAGGGGTTCAGAACTATGAGAAAAAGCTGTGCACGTAGATGGTTTGGGAACCGAGCTCGTTTATTGTCCCAAATAGATATCGGGCTCTGCGGAGTGCCCCGGGGCCTAATTTCTGTGTGCAAACTTTCCTGCGGGCAAAAATCTGAAAACGAACCCATGGGTTCAGAACGATGACAAGAAGTTGTGCGGGCGGATGGTTTTGTGAACGGAGCTTGTTTGGTGCCCAAACTGGCTATCGGGCCCGGCGGGGGTCCCGGGGCCCAATTTCTGTTGGTGAACTTTCGGCGGGCGAAAATCTGAAAACGAACCCAGGGGTTCAGAACGATGAGAAAAAGTCGTGCGCGAAGACGGTTTTAAAAAGAAGCTCGTTTTGGTGTCCCAAATGACTATCGGGCCCGGTGGGGGTGCCCGGGGCCCAATTTCTGGGCACAAACTTTCCCGCAGGCGAAAATCTGAAAAAACGGACCCAGGGTTTAAAACGATGAGAAAGAGTCCTGCGCGCAGACGCTTTTGGGAACAGAGCTCGTTTGGTGCCCAAATGGCTATCGGGCCCGACAGGGGTGCCCCGGGGCCTAATTTTGTGCGCGATCTTTCCGGCGGGCGAAAATCTAAAACGAATCCAGGGGTTCAAAACGATGAGAAAAAGTTGTGCATGCAGACGGTTTTAGGAACGAATCTCATTTGGTGCCCAAAATAGCTATCGGGCCCCGGCGGGGGTGCTCAAGAGTCCAATTTTTTGTGCGCAAACTTTTCGGGGGCGAAAATCTGAAAACAGACCTAGGGTTCAAAACAATAAGAAGAAGTCATGCACGCAGATGGTTTTGGGAATAGAGTACGTTTGGTGCCAAATGGTTATCGGGCCCGCGGGGGTTCCCAGGGTCCCAATTTTTTGTGTGCGAACTTTCCGGTGGGCGAAAATCTGAAAAACGAACCCAGGGGTTAGAACGAATGAAAAAAGCAGTTCCCCGACAATTTTAGAAACGGACCTCGTTTGGTGCCCCAAAGCAGTTTCCCCGACAATTTTAGGAACGGACCTCGTTTGGTGCCCCAAAAGCAGTTCCCCGACAATTTTAGAAACGGACCTCGTTTGGTGTCCCGGGCCAAATTTTTTTGCGCAAACTTTCCGGCGGCAAAATTTTGAAAATGGACCCAGGGTTTCAGAAAGATGATAAAAAAGTCGTGCGGGTAGGTTTTAAGAACGGAACTCGTTTGGTGTCCCAAATGTCTATCGGGCCCGAAGGGGTGCCCCGGGCCCAATTTTTGTGCGCGAACTTTTCGGTGGGCGAAAATCTGAAAACGGACCCAGGGGTTCAGAACGATGAGAAGAACGTGCGAGCAGATGGTTTTGGGAACAGAGTTCGTTTGGTGCCAAATGGGCTATCAGGCTCGGCAGGAGTTCCCTGGGGCTCAATTTTTATGCGCGAGCTTTCCGGCGGGTGAAAAATCTGAAAACGAACCCAGTGGTTCAGAACGATTAGAAAAAGTCGTGCGCCGACAATTTTGGGAACGGAGCTCGTTTGATGCCCCAAATGGGCTATCGACCAGGCGGGGGTGCCTCGAGGCCCAATTTTTTTGCGCGAACTTTCCGGTCGGTGAAAAACCTGAAAATGGACCCAGGGGTAAGGAGGAGAAGTAGTGGCTGCGGCGCGTCAAGGCACTTCTTTGACGGTCCCGTCCGCCGCCTGCCGGCCCGCTCTGAAGAATTCATGGGCCGGCGAGCCTCCAGGACAAGGGGGCGGAACGATGAGAAAAGCCGTGTGCGCAGATGATTTAGGAACAGAGCTTGTTTGGTTCCGATATGGCTATCGAACCCGGCGGGGTGCCCTGGGACCAAATTTCTGATCGCGAACTTTCCAGTGTGCGAAAATTGAAAATGAACTCAGGGGTTCAAAACGATGAGAGAACGTCTTACGCGCAGACGATTTTCAGAATGGAGCTCGTTTGGTGCCCCAAATGGCTATCGGGCCCGGCAGGGGTGCCCCAGGCCCAATTTTTGTGCACGAACTTTCCGGCGCGAAAATCTGAAAAACGTACCAAGGGTTCAGAACGATGAGAAAAAGCCGTGAGAGTGGACGGTTTTGGGAACGAAGTCGTTTGTGTCCCAAATGGCTATAGGGCCGGCAGGGTGCCCCGAGGCCCAATTTTTGTGCGCGAACATTTCAGCGAGCAAAAATCTGAAAACGGACCCAGGGGTACAGAACGATGAGAAAAAATTGTGCGCACAGAGTGTTTTGGGAATGGAGCTCGTTTTGTGCCCCAAATGGCTATCAGGCTCGGCGGGGGTGCCCCGGGGCCCAATTTTTGTGCACGAACTTTCCGGCGAGCAGAAAATCTGAAAATGGATCTAGGGGTTCAGAACATGAGAAAAAAGCTGTGCGCCAACAATTTTGGGAACAGAGCTCATTTGGTGCCCCAAATGGCTATGGGCCCGACGGGGGTGCCTCGGGGCCCAATTTTTTCGCACGAACTTTCCGTCAGGCGAAAAATGTGAAAACGGACCCAGGAGTTCAGAACGATGAGAAAAATCGTGTGTGCAAACGGTTTTAGGAACAGAGCTTGTTTGGTGCCCTAAATGGCTTATCGGACCCAACGGGATGCCCTGGGACAAATTCTGTCGAAACTTTCCAGCGTGCGAAAATCTGAAAAAGAACTCAGGGTTCAGAACGATGAGAGAAAATCGTGCGCGCATACGATTTGGAGACAGAGCTCGTTTGGTGCCCCAAATGGCTATCGAGCCGCAGGGGTGCCTGGGGCCCAATTTTTGTACGCGAACTTTCCGGCGAGCGAAAATCTGAAAACGAACACAGGCATTCAAAACAATTGATAAAAGTTGTGCAGGTAGACGATTTTAGAGAACGGAGCTCGTTTGGTGTCCCAAATGGCTATCGGGCTCGGCGGGGAGCCTCCGAGACCCAAATTTTGTGCGCGAACTTTTCGGCGAGCAAAAATCTAAAAATGGACCCAGGGTTCAGAACGAATGAGAAAAGCCGTGCGCACAGACGGTTTTGGACAGTAGCTCGTTTGGTGCCCCAAACGGCTTATCGGGACGACGGGAGTGCCCGGATATGGTTAGGAACACAATTCCGTGAGCTTACAGATGATGCAGACAAGGAAACCGTCATAAGATATGCGCGAGCATATATATTACAAATGATGGGTAGAAGTTTGTTTTCCGACAAATCAAGTCATTTTGTTTACTTGATGTTCTTGCCACTATTAGCAAACCTCTATGATGTGGGGCGATATTTGTAAGGTGGAGCATGTTTGGTATGGTTGTATAGACAACTATACAAAGCAACAAGACCTGAGGTTCGAGAGATAGCTAGACCTCTCATACTTTTGCAACTATGGGCTTGGGAGCGATTTCCAGCAATGGCTTCACAGCTACAATATGTTAATGATGCTCAGTTAGCTGGACGAGGCTTCTCATATGTTTTCACATTGGTGAGTGGCATCTTCCTGACAGGGTGATGAGACAATTCGGTTTAGACCGTGATAGACAGCGATATACTAATATCTATGTCTATCATGACACGAATAGACTACTATATATTGTCTCTATCGTAGATGGAAAGTGAAATTTTACTATATTTGTAAATATTTTGATAAAACAATCTTTTTTATTTAAAATTTTATTTTTCAAATATTTCTCTATATGCTTTATAAGTTAAAAATTGGGTTGACATTTTTTTTAATTTTATGTATATTATCTTAGACAAATTACTTGGAAAAAAACGGAATTATTCTATTTTAAATAATCTCCATAAATATTTTAATTTATATTATTTGTTTATATATTTATTTAGATAACTCTCTAATGGTTTATCATAAATTTTGAATTGAATGTTACTTAATATGAATAATATATATCAACGCATTTAAAATTTTATTTTATTTTACAACTATGATATTTCTAATTATGTAAATACATTCATCAATTTTTAGTTATTAGTTATGTATTTTTTTTTTATAAAAAATTTCAGATTTAAAAGTTAAAATTTAAATTTTGTGGACAATAACTCCCTAAAATTTAAAAAGTTAGGTTCTAATAAGTTCTTGTCTCTAGTAAATTACTAAATTTTAACAATTTTAATATATTCATCAATTTTTAATTATGTATTTTTTTAAAAAAAAATTCAGTTATATATGAGACATATTCATTTTTGGGATGTTTTTAAATATAGAAAAATAAACTAAAATATTTTCAAATATAGAAAAATTTTAGAACTATCAATAATAGAAGCTGATAGACACTGATAGACTTCTATCAGTATCTATCAGTAATATTGATAAACATCAATAGAAGTTTATCAGTGTCTATCAGTGTCTACTATTGATAGTTCTAGAATTTTGCTATATATTATAAATATTTTCAACAGTTTTACCACTTGAAATAATTTCCCTTCATTTTCTTGAAATAATGATTTCTTTAGACATAAAATTTAATTTTGTCTAATTGAACACCCTGCTTTTAATTTTATATCGAATAGGATATGTAGATTTTAAAAAAATTTGAATAAGTTTGGACCTTTTAAAAGAAAATTAAATTAACATTATCAAATATGTCAAAGATCTATTGGATACAAATTTGAAAACTCAAGAATTTTTTAAATACAAAATTGTAAATTCAAATACAAAATTGTAAATTCAAGCATCTATTCAATAATTATTAAAGTTCAACGACTATATAAATATATATCTAAAAGTCAATGACTAAATTTGTAGTTTAACTTTATATGAATTTGTGCCCCTTCAATAAATTTTTTTGGATCTGTCACTACATTAAGACAAAGGGTCAGAGTATGTTAGAAGTAGAAAAAATAATTTACCTTTTGTGGAGTTATAGTATCATATTTATAGAGAGGTGAACCCTAGGGTTCCTAATCCAAAAAGGACTTGGAGATTTCTATTCGAGTTAACTATGGGAGCTAAGACTGCGACCCAAAGGAAATGGGCTTCGTTAAGGAAAGAAAGCGGTTGAGGTGGAAACCTTGTGTCGCTTGACTTGGAGTGGCATCGGCCGCGGCCTCCGAGGGCGAGGTTGGCACCTTGGGCCACTCGCCCAATTTTCTCGCTTCTCCTAGTCTCTTCTTCATTTGGCCCGTTTCTCATACTCCTTTGGACCTTATGTGACTACTGTTATACCAATCCTACCCCTAACATTCTACTCTTTTGCACGATAGATTTTCTTTATGTTTCTCTATACTTTTTTTTTTCAACTTTCTTGTACTTTGTTATGTTTGTAAGTTCCACCGGACCATCTTTCTTTCTTTTGCACTGAAATCACACCTTTTTATTGTTCCAACTATCGTTTTAATTTTTATTTTTTTTATAAACATATTTGTCTATGCTCATCTTTGTGCATCATAAATTGTCCATGTTGGGGTTGATGCCCTAAATCTCGTAGATAATTTGTAATTGTATTGTACACACATTTTATTTATGTAACAAAATATTTGATGTTTTATTTCAAAATTAGTTGCATTAACCACAAATCAATAAACTAACATCTAGGATTATCTTGTAGCTTAAACATGTATGTAGAGACATACGGGTGGATAATGTTTAAGTGATAACCTAAATGGTCTGTAGTAGATGGATAAGACTGGTAACCTATCCTGGTAACACTACGAGTATGGTCCACTTTGTAGGGTGTTACAATTGTTTAAAGTGCTACAAATGATCAGATTCTGATCATTCATGAGGAGACATGTGAGCGAGGATATTCTATACAAAGAAGTTTGTATAAGACCAGACCACGAAGTGAGTCTCATTTACACAATCCATTCATAATAAAGCCTTACATTCACCAGGCTAACCATAAGTAACATGACCTGAATTCTGAGTTAGTTGTGAACTCTTGCCTATGAAGGTGGTCCTTTGATTTATGTGGGTGAGAGCGGCCAAATCACGATTAAACAAACATGCCATTTGTGAGGATTCGTTTGATTGGGAGCTGAGAACACAGCTGCACACAAGAAGAAATTCACTCTTTCCCAATTGTCGGGGCAAGTAGATAAATTGTTCCTTAAGGGCGTGATTTCCGAGGCTTGAACAATGAGGTGTCACATCCTCTTCTGGCTCAAGAGGGATATGATCATAGTTGGACTATGATTTATTGTTCATTAGAGGGATCAATAGTACTTAAGTGTGTTATATGTAACTATAGGGGCAAAACGGCAATTAGCCCAGCTGTACTTATGAACAGTTTGTGAATGATCTTTGTACTATTGATTGGTTATATCCAATAGACACAGAATATATATGTAGTGCGAGATTGGTCTTTAGTGAGTGCCCGACAGTTTAACAGATGGCTGAGTAATTTAACTTAAAGAGTTTAATTTAATTAATTATTGAAGTCCCCTCGGTAGCTCATAGAATTAAATGAGAGAACCAGTTTTTTGGATTAATTTGAATTGTTCAAATTGATTGAGGGAAATTAATTTATATATGATATAATTAATTAAATTTTTAATTATATGTGATTATATTCTATAATGCATTTGTAACATTTATATTATTAATATTATGAGAGGAAATAAATATTGAATATGATTTAAATATCAATATATTTTGGGGAAAATTGGGAATTTTTATAATTAAATTTAACGTAAATATGACTTATATTAAAAGTCTTTGGTGAGAGATATTATGAACTATAGGATGATTGTATTTGATATATAATAAAAACTATATGTGCATATATTGATATAATATATATTATGTATGTGTATATATGTATAATAAATTAGTTATTAGATATATATATATATATATATGTAATATTAACTAATTTAAATTGATTTTTATTCAATGTGTTTTGAATGATTGGGAGGGAAATAACTTTCCTCCCCAATAATCTCTCAACCCACATATTGTGTGGGGAGTTATTAACTTATTCATCTTCTTCCGGTAAAAGGGGTTGGAAAAATACAATTTTTTTTAGTGTGCTTTACAGAAGAGTTCTGTGAGTTTTTCTGCTTCTTCCTCCCCACTTCCTCTCAATATCAATCCTCCCTTCCCTCTCGACCAAAATCATCAAAGTCCACACCCCCTAAATTCTCACTAGAGAATACCGAGGTCATAAATTGGTGGTGTCCAATTGGCCTTTTTTTTTTTTGTTTTCGTTTGTGATTTGCACGGAGAAGGATTTATGAAGTTTTGACTCTTCAAAGGTAAGGGTTTCTAAAACCCGAATTTAATTCTTCTTTATTTCATCTTTAGCATGCTGTATGATTTTTGTTAATTTAAATCGTATGATCTGTCTTTTATTCTCTGTAAAATTTATATTCTGTAAAATGAAAATTTTGGGATGATCCTTTGCTTCCGCTCAAAGGCCCTTCACAAGGTTCCTTCAATTGGTATCGGAGCCTTAAGGTTTTGATC
Organism: Benincasa hispida; assembly: GCF_009727055.1. NCBI lineage: Eukaryota > Viridiplantae > Streptophyta > Magnoliopsida > Cucurbitales > Cucurbitaceae > Benincasa > Benincasa hispida. The sequence goes on along the minus strand of NC_052354.1, from coordinate 36,443,237 downwards.
CTAATTTTCCCTAATTTTTAGAATTTAATTTTACTTTATCGTGGATTTTGCATTCTATAAGTTTCATGTGGTGATTGTTTAAGAATGTATGGTTTAGAATTATTGGATGTTTTTCGGGATTGGTCATTATTTACTGCTTTCATTTACATTTTGGTATGCAAAGGCCCATAGCATAATCTTTTTCTATAGAGTCTCTATTTTATTGTCCTTGAGTTGTTCAAGGCTTTCTCGACGCGGATCTGGAGAAAACAGGACCTTTTTCGGTGGAGATTCGATGGAAATCGCCACTGTGCAGTCGGTATTGTATTGCAACGTTGCAATGCTAGATGAAGAACAACGTTGTGTTCTTTCCGTAGCATTGCATACGCTGTTGGATGTTGGAAAGAACCAACAATTTCTGGGGTTCCCGGGTTTTGGGGGGGGTTTATGGCTCACTAGTTCAAACTGCAAGTACATTCAGTTCGAGCAAGTTCGAGTTTCAAATTTGATGGTTGGTTGGTCCAAACGAATTTGAGCGTTTAAGGTCTTGGTCTCAACTTGATATTTAGAACCGGTCTCATATTCTATATTCTTGTAATAGTTAGTAGTTGGTTAACTAAATTAATATAAGTGTTTTATTAATTTAATTAATTATTTAGTGTCCAGTCCCGGTCCAATAATTTTTGTTTATTAATTATACATGTGGTATATGTTTTAGTTCTATATATATGTTATATAGTATGCCATATAGTATAGAACGTCACCATAGGTTATGTATTTAATTTCATGCATAATTTTATATTATAAATGTTATAATATATGTATATATATGATTTAAATTATATAGCATGCTTATGCATCATATAGTATAAATGTTATAATATATGCATGTATGCATTAATAGCATATCCATGCATCATTTATATTATAAATGTTATAATATATAGTTGAATATATGTACGTATGTATGACATTGTATGTTTTATTACTTTATCATATAAATGTTATATATATTAGTAATGAAATGAAATTGCATGAAGCAAGACACTACTTTATGTTAATTTATAAATGTTATAATTTACTAAACTATGTCAAGGCATGTGATATGTGGTTTTAATTTATTTCATTTGTTTATAATCATTATAACTAGATGAAATTAGAATTAAAATCAATAATTAAGAGTTGCATGCAAACCTTAGGTTAATAATCATTTTTTAAAATTACTTTAAAATATGATTCACATAGATCTAAGATCATGTTTCTAATGAGGTTAGAAATCTTAGTTTAATCATTTAATCGATTTAATAGGATTAAATTGATCTTAAAAGATTAACAATGTAATAAATGTATTTATAAGGGACCTTTTGTCAAGGCGACTTCTGTCTAGGCTGGGGTATTTAAGTTGACGGAAACGTAATACCTCTACTTGGGAACTTACCTAGAAAGATGAATTAAATAGATTTGTTACATGCATGCAAGTTTGATTAATGTTTATTAAAGAGTTTAATAGACATTAATAAATATTGTTTAACTACCCAAAGTTAATGTTGTTTTTGGGCAAATTAAATAATCACTTAGATAAAATCAGTAGCCAAAATTTCCCAAGTTAATTAAAACACTCAGAGGGAGGAAAATGGAGTATATGATACTTCATTTTTATCCTCTTCACGTTTCTCCTTAAAATTCACACCGTGAGGTCTATACTCGACTTCGAGGCACCATGGGTGTCCCTCTACAGATGGCATTTGTATAGATCAATATCAAAGTGAATGAAGAGAGTATTTATAGTGAAGTAAAGTTTCGTGCACGGCCTCGTGGCATCGTGGGTGTCCCTCTAAAGGATGACATTTTTGCATGACACTTTATTTAATCTCTAGAAATGGATAAGGTTTCTTTAGTTTCATGTCCCATTCGGTTTTTCCCTATAGTTGGCTCATTGAGGTGGAACTCTTGAACCTAAAATGAGGGGTTACACTTACAAGAATTATTAAGCAAGTTAACAAATTCTGGACTGAACAATGATGACTGTTAGTTACAGTGAGAAGGTGTTTTTTTTGTCTAATGGTTGAAAATGTCTCATTTCAGTGAAGGAGCACTTGATCACCCTACGGTGACTTTTGTCCTGCCTCACTAAAACATCATTGCAACATATATTTCACTTGGGGTACATTAGACTATTTTGTTAAAATTGATTGGTTATCTTGTTCTTGTTGGTTTAATGCAAATAAACTAATAATAAATAATTTGTATGATTTCAATAAATCTTATTTCACTATGACTTCCGCGACATTAAATCTGCCCGCCACTGAAAAATTAAGGGGCAAAAGTTACATTTCATGGAAAAATACGATCAACATAATTCTAATAATCGATGACATTCGTTTTATCCTGATGGATGACTGTCTTCCCAATCCAACTCCAAATGCTGCTCCAAATGTTCAAGAAGCATACGAGCATTGGACACGGGCAAACAAAAAGGCCCGAGCATATATCTTGGTTTGCCTTTCTGAAGTCTTGGCCAAGAAGCATGAGCTCATGCTCACAGCTTGTGAGATCATGGAGTCCCTGAAGGGAATGTTTAGACAATCGTCTGTTCAACTTAGGCATGAAGCTCTCAAATACATCTTCAATGCCCATATGCAAGAAGAGTCATCTATTTGAGAACATGTTCTCAACATGATGGTCCACTTCAACGTGGCGAAGATGAATGGATCTGTCATCGATGAAGCTAGCCAGGTTAGCTTCATTTTGGAATCTTTACCTGAAAGTTTACTTCAGTTTCATAGCAATATTGTTTTGATCAGGACCGACTACAAACCAACCACCCTCCTCAACGAGCTATAGACCTTCTAGTCTTTGATGAAAAGTAAGGGATAGAAGGGTGAAGCAAATGTTGCTTCATCTTTAAGAAGTTCCATAGAGGTTCAATCTCTGAAATAAAGTTTGTACCTTCTTCCTCCGACACTAAAATGTGGAAGAAGAAAAAAGGTGAAAAGGAGAAAGCTAACCCACCAGCAGCTGCTCAAAAGAAAGCCAAGGCTGAAAAGAGAATTTATTTCCATTGCAACCAATATAGACATTGAAAAAGGAACTGTCCCAAGCACTTGGCAGAAAAGAAGAAGGCCAAGTAAGGTAAATATGATTTGCTTGTATTGGAAACATGTTTAGTAGAGAATGATGATTTTTCTTGGACTATAGATTCTAGTGCCATTAACCAAGTTTGTTCTTCATTTCACGGAATTAGTTCCTAGCGGCAACTTGATGCTGGTGAGATGACAATGCGAGTTGGAACTGGGCACATTGTCTCGGTTGTGGCAGTGAGAGGTTTCCATTTGACTTTACAGAATAAATTCATTTTATTAGAAAATGTATATGTAGTTCTTGCTTTAAAAAGGAATGTAATTTTTGTAAAGTGTTTGCTTGAACAATCACACTGTATCAACTTTATTGTAAATAAAGTGTTTATTTTCAAGGTGTTGATATTTGTATTCCGAAACTGGAAAACATCCTTTATGTGCTAAGATTGTAGCAATTAGGGCACTCCATAACACTGAAATGTTTAAACTGTGGTAACTCAACATAAAAGATTTAAAATTTCTCCTAAAGAAAATATCCAACTTTGACACCTAAGACTAGGATACTTTAATCTCAATAGGATTGAGAGATTGGTAAAGAATGGACTTCGAAGCGAGTTAGAAGAAAATTCTTTACCTGTGTGTGAGTCATGCCTTGAAGGAAAAATGACTAAAAGACCATTTACTAGAAAAGGTCACAAAGCCAAAGAACCTCTAGAGTTGACACATTCAGACCTCTGGTCCAATGAATGTAAAAGCTAGAGGAAGTTATGAATATTTAATCACTTTAATGATGATTATTAAAGATATGAGTACGTTTATTTAATGCAACATAAGTCTGAATCTTTTGAAAAATTCAAAGAATTCAAGGCCGAAGTTGAAAATGTATTAAGTAAAACAACAAAGACATTTCAATCTGATTGAGGTGGAGAGTTTATGGATCTGACATTCCAAAACTATTTGATAGAATATGGAATTGTATCCCAACTCTCAGCACCTAGTAAATCTCAGTAGAATGGTGTATCAGAAAGGTGAAATCGAATCTTGTCGGACATGGTTCGGTCTATGATGAGTTACACTTCCTTACTTGACTCGTTTTGGGGTTATGCAGTGGAGATTGCAACGTATATTTTGAATGTGTTCCATCCAAGAGTGTTACCAGAACACCTTTGGAGTTATGGAATGGTAGTAAAGCCAGTTTACGTCATTTTAGAATCTGAGGTTGCCCAACACATGTGCTTGAGGCTAATCCTAAGAAACTGGAATCTCGTTCAAAATTATGGCTATTTGTAGGCTATCCTAAAGGAATGAGAGGTGCTTACTTCTTTGACCCAAAAGAAAACAAAGTGTTTGTATTGACAAATGCTACTTTTCTTGAAGAAGACCACATAAGGGAGCACAAGCCCCGCAGTAAGATTGTGTTGAATGAACTCTCCAAAGAAACTACTAAACCTTCAACAAGAGTTGTTGAAGTTGGATCATCTAGTAGGTCAAGTCCACCTGAAGTGTTGAGGGAACCTCAACGCAGTGGGAGGGTTGCGAATCCACCTGTTCGTTACATGGATTTAACTGAAATCCTTGCTATAGTAGCTGATAAAGATGTTAAGGATTCATTATCTTACAAGAAGGCAATGGAGGATATTGACAAAGATGAGTGGATCAAAGCTATGGATCTCGAAATGGAGTCAATGTATTTCAATTTAGTATGGGATCTTGTAGTTCTACCTGATGGGGTAAAACCTATAGGTTGCAAATGGATCTACAAGATAAAATCGGTTGTTGATGAGAAAGTACAAACCTTTAAGGCTGGACTAGTGGCAAAGGGTTATACCTAGGTTAAGGGAGTCAAATATGAGGAGACTTTTTCACCTGTATCTATGTTAAAGTCTATGTGGATCCTCCTGTCCATTGCCTCATATTATGACTACGAGATTTGGCAGATGGATGTCAAGACTACCTTTCTAAATGAAAATCTTGAGGAAACCATTTATATGAAGCAGTCCGAGGGATTCATAACCCAAGGTCAAGAGCAAAAGGTTTGAAGGCTTAATCGGTCTATTTATGGACTGAAGCAAGCTTCTCGATCTTGGAACATAAGGTTTGATACTACGATCAAATCTTATGGCTTTGATCAAAATATTAATGAGCCTTGTGTATACAAGAAGATCATCAACAGTTCAATAGCTTTCTTAGTGTTATATGTAGACGATATCATACTCATTGGGAATGACGTAGGTCTACTGACTGAAGTTAAGAACTTGCTTGCAATCCAATTCCAAATGAAAGATTTGGGAGAGGCTCAGTTTGTTCTAGGAATTCAAATCTTTACAAATCGAAAGAACAAAACGCTAGCTCTATCTCAAGCATGTTTATTATGCAGAACTTCAAGAGAGGTTTGCTACCTTTCAGGCATAAAGTTACATTGTCTAAGGAACAGTATCCTAAGACACCTCAAAAGGTTGAGAAAATGAGACGGATCTGCTATGCATCGGTTGTTGGCAGGCTGATGTATGCGATGTTGTGTACTAGACCTAACATTTGCAATGTGGTAGGGATTGTCAGTAGATACCAGTCTAATCCAGGATTTGATCATGGAACTTCATTAAGAATATTCTCAAGTATGTACAAAGAATGAGGGACGTCATGCTCGTGTATGGTTCTAAGGATCTGATTCGTATAGGATACACAGATTCTGATTTCCAAACTGATAAGGATTCTAGGAAATCCTTATCAGGATCAGTGTTCACTTTTTAACGGAGGAACAATAGTCTGGAGGAGCACCAAGCAATGGTACATTGCTGACTCCACCATAGAGGCTGTGTATGTAGTGCCTTGTGAAGCTACTAAGGAAGTTGTTTGGCTTAGAAAATTCTTGACTGATTTGGAAGTCATTCTAGATATGTTAAAGCCCATCACACTTTACTATGATAATAATGGTTCTGTGGCTAATTCCCGAAAGCCTAGGAGTCACAAGTGCGAGAAGCACAAAGACCGGAATTATTATCTCATCTGAGAGATTGTGCATCGAGGGGATGTGATCATGGCGCAGATATCTTTAGAGCACAACGTTGCTGATTCATTTACAAAGGACCTCATAGCTAAGGTATTTGAGGGTCATTTGCAGAGTATGGGTCTATGAAACAGACCACGTTTAGATTAGAGCAAGTGGGAGAGTTGTGTACTGGGTGTGTTATGCCCTAGTTTATTGTTTTATGCACTTT
>NC_052354.1:36408690-36427988 GCF_009727055.1 Benincasa hispida | reverse complement strand
AAATATTGAAAAATATAATATGAAAATAATATATAAGTAAAATAAAATAAAAGAACTAAATAACTAAGTTTGGAATACATAAAGAAAATTATATAAAATAGGAAATTCAAAAATCTCATCTTTCTTTAAAATTCATGGAATTTCCACCAATCTATGTGTGTCTTACAAATAGTTCTTGTCACCACATGATAATTCATTAGATTGAAGAATCTTCTAGCTCTATTTGAATTCTCAATAATTCTTCTCATCATTGTAGACCCTGAATGACCTAACTTGTCATGCCAAATAACAAAATATCTGAATACATAAACTTCGGGTTCATTGTTGAATATGTTTCAATTACTCGTATATGAGTATAATACAATCTAGAAGATAAAACAAACAACTTTTCCAATATATGTTTTTCCTTTGAGACAGTAGAGATAATATATAGATATTCCACAATACATTGTCAATTGTAAATTTTGTTCCTCTAGACAAAATAACATTTTCTGTTCCAAATCCTTCAATCATGTATGTAGAACTTGATATTGTATTTACTTTTACTTCCAACATTATCAGTTCGGAAAATTATCTTTTACTTGTAAGTATTGTATGTAATTGCACTGTTTGCTAGATATAGATCTTCTTTGTGAAGGAACCATTGAAGGTCCTTGAGCGAAAACGAGATCGGATCCAAAAATGAAAATTTACATAACATCAACTTTACAAAAAACAAACAGAATTATGCATCTAATTAAAATAAAGCATACTTGGAAGAAAATGTAGAAAAATAAAAATGGATTCAAAATCCTTAAGTTGCCAAGTCCCTGGTAACGATGAACGCAATATGCGATGAATGTTCTTAATGTATGCATTGATTATCATGCGTCGAAGGTCATGCGTTGGAATGAACTATGTGTTAACGAATGTACGCAATGACCATGCGTTCCTGCACAAGTTTTCTTGCACCCACGCCAAGTACAACGCGAACGCGAGTTTCTCAGGTGATTCGAGGTCGAACTTAGAGACTTGTAGCTAGATGTGTGCGGTAATGTGTATGCGGCGGTTGAATAAAAGAATGATGGAGGGGTTGTTAAGCTAACACTACTCCTACTCCTAACTAACAGACAACACAATGAGAATATGAATGAGAGGTAGAGACACCACAATTCTTGGCGGGAAGTAAATGGATGGAAAAATAGATAAAATGTGGAGATTTCTTCTTCCCAACCCTTAAGAGTGACCGCAAGGGCAACCTCAGCTAACGCAAGCTATTCGATCATGCTACATACACTAAAAGCCTTAATCTAGGACGTACACTATGTGTATGCATAAGGGTCGAAATGCGCATATCGCCACCATATCCTACTTCTTGGACGCAGCCATTGTCCTCTCCGTAGGGTGCATACACTGTGTAATAGCAAACAGAGCTTATTCCTAAGTCTCTATTCTTGCTTATGCAAACCTAATCTAGCTCTCTTGAGCATCGATTCTAACTTAGCTCTCTCGAGTCTTAGGTTCTTTCTTTAGACTCTCTCTCGAGTAGCTCTAAAGGTGTGATGGGCACATGCATAAGACAAGGTAACCAATAAACTCGACTGACGGAAGATTATTCCTATCTCTAGTGAACAATAGCTTACATTACTTAATGTGACAAACTGCTTACCCTCCTGTGCAATTAGTTGTTGTCGACTTTACTCATAGATAAGCGTTGCGTCTGTCTTAGACAGGCGTTGCTACAGTTTCACACTAAGGAAATAAGATTTTCTCACACACTCACGCAACGCACACCTCTCAGTGCTTTGCTACATTCTTTATATCTCTAATCCACATGACTAAGTATTCGATACTCTAGCAATCTCACTAAATGATGCAATGAAAGTCAAGGATGCTAAGTAAAGAATATGGAGATGGAATCAGAGGAAACACAGAAATGCATTGAACACATAATGTATTAATTCTTTAATCCCAAAATGTAATACAATACAATATGAGAAAAGAAGAGAAAATGAAATGACCAGCTGGAAGCAATGTCTTGCTTCCAGTAGATGTGTGTCAAGGCTGCCGGTGGTGCCATGGATGGGCGTGGAGCTGACTCTCCCTAGATCTAGCTCTGGTCGAAGGCTCCGGTCGTCACTCGGATTGGATGAGGGAGGTGAAGAACTCTCAAGCTTTATTCTCACGCATTAGTCTGGATCACAAGGATAACCCTGGATGATTTGAACTTCTGCTCATCGGATTCTATATATAGAACTTGGATCGCTGACAGCATTAATGGACTGCTCTGATTCTGACATTCGCGGTGCGTTAGTCCTTTCTAAATCTCTGCTGCTAACGACGTGGTAGGTGAAATGTCAACATCATCTTTTGGTTTTCCCAAGATATGTGTTGATGCGTTCATTCCATCAACCTTACATTGATCCCTCTATTAAGCATTATTTTGTAGCCACAATTGTGCAATGACCACATTCGCTTAATACTGCAACTTCTACACGATTACCGCAATCGCTTGACGATCACAACTCTTATGTGATGGACGCATGCGGCCGATTACCGAAACACCCATGCATTGATCGAATGCGTTCGCCTTTGTGGTGGAGAGTTTCTCCGCATGCGGTCGTCTATGCAGTAGTCCGACTTCTGCATCTGCGTCCACTTCCTGCATTAGCTACAAAAATAGACAATTGAACGCATAATAACACATAATAATGGTTAGCCGAGATTCTCAATGTTGAATGCCACAAGCTCTTTTTCTCATGAATTCCTAACATAATTACCGCATATTCTGCTTAACAACTCTCATAATTCTAAATAAAAGGCCTAAGATGACATGCATTTCTGCATGTCATCATAGATCCATTTGCAACCGATGGGTTTTACCCCTCCAGATTGATCTAAAAGATCCCAAATAGAGTTAAAATACATAGATTCCATTTCATGGTCCATGGATTTAATTCATTGGTCTTTATCCACACCATCCATTGCTTGTTTAAAAGTAAATGGTTCCTCTAAGCCATCATTTGGTATGATGACTTGAGTTTCAATTAAACCTATGTATCGGTCAGGCTGTTGCATAACCCTCCTACTATGACGAGGCATTCTCAACTCTTGAGAAGAATGTGAAGTACCAATTTCATCAACAACTCTTATTGATGGGCCTGCTCTGTCAACAACTCTTGTTGATGTACTTGTCGTTTCTTTGGACATTTCTTCTATTACTAGCTTAGTGCGAGGTTGATAATTCTTCATGTGTTCTTCCTCTAGGGAGGTTGCATTTGTCGATACAAATACCTTGTCTTCCTGAGGATCATAAAAGAAACCACCTGTCGTTTCTTTTGGGTAGCCTACAAATAGGTCATGTTTCTCTACCACACCATTTTGCTGAGGTGTGCCAAGGGCTGTGAGTTGAGATTGGATTCCATGTTCTATCAAATAGTTTTGGAATTCTAAGTCTATATACTTGATATGTTGTAAATGTGATGCGATTGTGGTGTATATTTGCAGTGATAAGTTATGCGTTGCACATGCAATTTTTCCTAGTAAAACTCAAGTATAAATCTCACTAGGTTTCCTGGTAAGTCCAGGGTCGAACATAGGGACTACTGAGTTACTATGTGACAGCATGTTTTATTCCTTTGCAGTGGCAAAAACAAATAAGTTGGGTGGTGTTTTGCTTAAGTAAATTTCCTATGCAGTGGATTCAAGTGAAGAGTTGATGAAATCGAGAATTACAATGAGTATGCGATGAACAGGTTGAAAAGGGATTTAGCTAACACTTCCTAAGATTGCGTTCAAGTTATGCGATCATGCTACACACATACAACAACATGTCACAATGCAAATGCCAAAGTTCCTATTTCTAGGACGCATGCAATGTATACAATAATGTCGATAGGACTTATGTCTAAGCCTCTATTCCTGTCTATGCAATGATGCATGATGCACACATATATAAGGTGACCGCATACTATCATATCCTATTTCTAGGGTGCATGTGATGCATAATAGCAAACAGAACTTATGTTTAAGCTTTTGCTTATGCGGTTCTAATCTGACTCTCTCAAGTCTAGATTTTTTCTTTAGACTACTCTCTCAAGTATCTCTAAAGGGTGGATGACGCATACATAAGACAAAATGATCGCATAAAATTTAGCTACTCATGAAATGTGGAGAGATTGAACAGATGTTGAGATGAGAATTCCATTTTTTATAAATAAAGTGCAAAATACAAAACAACAATGGAAAGTAAGGATAAAAAGCACGGTAGCAATGTCTTGCTTCCCCACTTTTTACACTGTCTTTGCACTCCACTCTACCCAGAAGAATATCCTTGCTTTTGCAAGTGTCGACCCTCTCTCCTTTTATAGCGCTTTCAAGCTGTCCAGGAATGATCTCTCAGCATCTTCTTCTCTTCGCCCGTCTCCGTCTTCTAAGTATATGAATAACTATGAACAGACTAACGACTATCTATTTTTGTATATGATCTAACTTCTATATCGCGAACTCCTTTAACGATGGTGGCCTTCTGTATTTATAGAGCTCAAGGTGAAGAAGCTTTTCTTTCTAATGATTGCAATGATGGGCGGTCATTAATTCTTCTGCTTTGATGCACCGATTAATGGTCACCGAAAAGTTGAGTGTACTTGCTATAGTGTGTCTTTAACGGCTTGTCAACTAAATTCGGATTTGACCGTCATCAGCTTTTCGTCCCATCATGATTTATTATGCTTCCACCTTGATGCGCTGTCTTTATGCGACCACCTTCTTGAGCAACTTCTCGCGAGCGCATACGATCGCATGACTTTGCAGTCGCAATCTTTCAATGGCTTGTCAACTAAATTCGGATTCGACCGTCATCAGCTTTCCATCCCATCATGATTTATTATGCTTCCACCTTGATGCGCTGTCTTTATGCGACCACCTTCTTGAGCAACTTCTTGCGAGTGCATACGATCGCATGACTTTATGGTTGCAATCTTTCAATGCGCGGGGACGCCGAATTCCTTGGATCAAAATTTTACTTGCGCCAACACATTTTTCCTGCACAAAATAAGTAAATTAGTTGCTTTTATGTGATGGGCACATGCGATCACAATATTCTCAATTTACCGCTTTTGGACATGATTTTGTATATTTTTACTGTCGCATTCCCTCATTTTTTTTACTTATTTGCGCTGTAATAACGTGCATTTCTACCTGTTATCACACTCCCAAATTTAAAACAATGCTTGTCCTCAAGCATAAACTAAAGTTTGTCTTTAGAGAGTCAGCCGCCTTTTCCTTACCTAGATTTCTCGAGGTGTCTTATTCAAATCTTATGAACCAAAATCTTCTTAATTTCTATCCTGGTCTCTTTCTAAAATATTTCTAATACTTAGGGATTGCAAGTTTAACCTTAAAAAAGACTTTACTTGTTTCCAGGACATCACATGATTTATTTCAAAACTTTTTCCAACCGTGGTATTTCCAAATGATTTTTAACTTTGTGCGATTTAGATATTCTTTTTGTGACCTTACGCTAATCCAAGTGCCTTGCCTTTGTTTTGGCTTGCCCCCATGGGTGTCATGCGAGCATCCAACTACGAGCAAGGTGCTTTTTTTCAGTCTAAACTCATGCCCATTTGGCAGCGGAGTTGTGATCACTTGATTTATGCGTTGATCACGATTCCTACCTTCATTTTGGCTTGCCCCTATGGGTGTCATGCAGTCATCCATCTACGAGTAGGATCCGATCTCAACGTTATGATGATTTTTTTTTATTGAAATGAATGTCTAAAAGTGGCAAGGTTGAAAATAAATATTGGCACCCCCAAATTTATACACAGCAATGTCCCCATTGCTGATAAATTGAAATGATTCATGCGATAGTCTTATGAAGTTTCGTAAAAATCATTCTGAAAGAAAGCTGGTGGACCACTATCTTCTAGAAATGTTTCATGAATTGACCATCCTGAAATTAAGTTGATTCTAGTATATGCGATGAGAAATAGATGCATGAGTTTCATCATTAATCATAATTGGTATGGAAAAAATGTGGTGAATAAAGTAATCAACATTCAATGATTGCGTCAAACTAAAGAGGATGCGATGATAAAATTAGCAATGTTAAAATGAGACACAAGAGTGCAAAATTTGGAATAAAAAAGTCAAAGAATGATACAACCCTCAAATTTACTCTGTTGCCTACATAATCTGTGATACATCCTTCTTTGCGGCGGGTTGAATCCTCGATTGCGATGGGCTGATCGAACTGGTCGCATTTTTAGTTTATCACGTAGCTCCGCCGCAATCATTTACTACGATCGTTGCTTAAGAAAATCAAGAGGGTCAAAAATATGAAAGACAGAGTTGATAATTTTAAAGAGTAGTGTTTGTACAAAAAAAAAAAGGTAGAGTAAGTTCATGAAATAAAGATATAAAAGGGATACTTCAAAAAATGCATCCCTGATGGGTTTGTATCACATATTATTGCAGGGACTGCTCATTTCTTCTTCAGTCAGGAATTCCTCAAGTCCACGGAGGTTTTCTCGCGAGTCTCCTCCGTGATACATCTTGATTCTTTGCCCATTGACCTTGAATGCGTTGGTCCCTTCTTCATTGGTTAACTCGACCACACCATGTGGGATACCTCTTTGATTATAAATGGTCCGGACCAACGTGACTTTAATTTTTCGGGAAAAAATTCATAGCCGAGAATTGTATAACAAGACCTTCTATCCAACCTAGAGATTCTTATCACATAGTCGTTTGTCATGCCAAACATTTTGCGCGTTCCTTGTAGATCTTGGCATTTTCATATGCTTGAATTTCTCCATTCATCTAGCTCGAGCAAGCTAAAGTTTTCTCACCTCCCCTGCAGTCTTCAAATCAAATTTGAGCTTCTTCATTGCCCACAGTGCTTTGTGCTCCAATTCAGCGGTAAGTGGCATGCCTTTTGTTCGTTGATTTCGTGATTCGAGCTTAGGAGTGTTTTGTATAAAATAATTGGAAAAATAAGTGTAATTATGAATGATTCGTTGATGCATTTATGATGCATTAGTAACACGTTGATGCGTTAGTGATGTGCAACAAGATGCATGACACTCTTTTATTGATGTTCAAGTTTTCCTAAATCAGATCCAAGTATAAATCCAACTTAGGTTCTTGTTAAGACTAAGCTAAACTGGGACTGAAAAATAAACTTTCGAGCTTCAGAACTCTTTCATTTGATGGGATTTCTTCTATTTATAGGCGTCGGTCTTCTTTAAACTTGTTGATGGGCAGCATTAAATTCCATACCCTGGTCAGCCGCCTGACACTCAGATCTTTTCAGGCGCCACCCACTGCAGGTGCCCATGCTTGCAAGTGTTGATTTAACACAAACAGCCCGAATCAATCTGAATCTTCCTTGCGTTGAATCCCTCCGATGCATGCCCCATGCGTTAGACTTTGCCTACGACACTTTTTTTAAATCATGCGTTAGCCTCTTGTTGAGATCCTGCAATATCATGCATTAGTGTCGCAGTATTTTAGCAATAAACATTCTTTGCATGAGTTTGATAGTGTTTGAGTAATGCCTTTGCGTTTTCTCTAAAAATGATGAGATTTTATCATTAAAGACCCTAATTGCTCCAACTTTTGAACCACAATAACTTGTTATTTCTACAAGTTATCACACCTGCAAATTTGAACAATGCTTGTCCTCAATCATTCCATAAATAATTCTTTGTTATCTCCCTTTTCTTTTGTAACGACTGAATCCTTACATATTATGGTCCGACCGCTACGATATGCATACTTAGACTTTTCTATCATGAGATTGAGTTTTTGGGTAAAAATCTCAAAAATGAACATATCTAGATTTTATTACATTAGGTAGAAAACTATATAAAAAGTTTATTTTACAAAAACCAGGATCCATAAAACATTAGCATAGTGATACAAAAATGCATATGCCTATAATAATGAGCTTTGATGGTTGGCCATTTGAGCGACGTCCAATTCTGCCACATACGCTGTGTCCTTACCTACAAAGTCTGTAAAATAGGGTGAGTACATAATATACCCAGTAAGTAGTTCTCACATAGAATAGTGACCAAATGCACAATCACATGCAACATGTCCTGAAAACAGTATGATTGGGACCCAAAACATATAATACATGTGGTGGTCGGTTATGCTTCTAACGTAAATTTCTCTACCCTGAATAGGAAGATGAGAACTTAGACAGAAACTAACCCATCTGATGATTAGCGGGTTATGCAGTTAGTAGGGCCAGAGTCGCATCCAAACATCAACCATTAACATAAACGTAAGATTGGACTAGAGGGGTGCAACCATACATACCCTGTTAGTCCCTAGCATATATCTTGACATAGAATTGGGTCTAGAGGGGTGCAACCATACATGCCTGCTAGCTCTAGAAGCATAACCTTATCAAATTAAAATTTAATCTTATGAACAAACATAATGCATGGGATCCCTTGTCGATAAACGCATTTTAAACATGTAATGCAAACATAACAATAACATAATTATGCAACATATAAAGGTACACTACCATGAAATACTTAAAGAGAGGGTGAGATAAACTACTTACCTTTGACTGCGATCCTAGTTATTCCTTATTATTCCTTATGGTTTAATCAGTAGAGCTTTCCCTCTTAAATCAGAGAGGAAATTTGGGCAGCACTTCCCTTGCATTTCCTCCTTTCTAACTAACAGAATTACTTCACCCTTTTCACACGATTTTTACTACTGAGTTTTTGTTTGAGAATCCGTTTAACTTCCAGCCTAAAAGCCTCCTATTTTATAGCCATTTCCAGCTCTTCTCTATGTGACAACTCATCCTACAAATGGCTTCTTTAAAATTACTTAGGTTTAAGAATTTCTGTTAATAAGACACCTAATTTTGGCTAACGTTTGCCCTTACGTCACCAACCTTTGTTTGTATTCCATTTTAGGGTTCTCCATGTATAATCTTAAAAGAACGTGGCCAATTCAACGCATAATCCACGCTTCTGTCCAAATCTCGCTCTTTCTGTTCTCAGAATCTCGCTCTCTCCAGCTTTCTCGCTGGTTTGGCTCTCGTGGCTCTCGCTGGTTTTACTCTCGTGGCTCTCACTCTCTCCCACTTTTCTCATTAGGAATCTAGCTCTCTCCACTCCCGCTTTCTCCAATTTTCTCTCCAATCTCGCTAGTTTTCACGCGTGGGTTGCCTTCACTGCTTATGGATTCCACTTCCCTTTTTTAAACTCTTTCAAATTTTAAAAGTATATGGGCAATTAATTCACCTCCAATTCTTCCAATGAGTAGTGCCCAAACAAAAAGTTATCTACTGCCCTTTGTCTCCTGAATTAGCTAGCGTCCAACTTCTAATTAATCTTCCCTGATTCTACCCCTTATTCATATATTTTTGGATAATTAATAAATTTCTTATTTTTTTCCAATTCTAAATTTCCACCCGATTTTCCTATTAAATTTATATATTTTTCATTCTTAATTATATATTTTTTTGTTTTCCTGCTTTCTAAATTAGGGCTAGGGTATTACATTTATTACCCTTAAATAAAATTCTTCCTGCTTAACATTTAAACATTTAATTTCCTGTATTTTATGCGTACAAATATGGGTTGTTACATATTTAGTGTGCAGTGTTCACGTCTCATCATATTCACTTATAAGCTTGAGACTGGAGTTTGAATATGTAACGCAGGTTAATTCGTTTCTAAAAGAAATAATGTTTTATTTCAGGTGCAACAAGCTTTTCGTCGGCAACTCCTTTCGTTTCTCAAAACATTCTCGTCTTTTTCTAAACCAGCAATGCGTTAGATGCTTTTTAAAATAGATGCCGGTTAAAAAAAAAAGTATAAATTTTCAATTACCCATGCATTGTTCAGGTGTCCCACTTTCGTTTTGGCTTCCCCCTCTCCCTCCCCCCGGGTGTCATGCGAGCATCCAATTACGGGTGAGAGCCCTTAACAACTAAACTCATATCTAGCATTCGTGCATTTCAAGATACAGCTTCTTTAAACTAGATAGAGGAGTTTTGGGGACGCATTGATCTAGGAGACTTAACTTTGTTTGTGCTTGTCCCTATGGGTGTCATGCGAGCATCCAACTACGGCTAAGTGCCTGTTCCAATTTTTAACGCATGCCAATTTGAGGTTTTTTTTTTTTTTTTTTTTTAAAGTAATGACAGAGGAGTTTCGTTAACATCTTTCTATTTTATTTCCTTTCTTTTTTTGTTTTGATGTACTTGATTAATGCGTTTTAACTCAGATTTCCTTCACCCCCAAATTTTGGAGATCAGCTAAATCCTCATTGCTAAAAGAGAAACAAAATTTCAAAAAGGCTATAAGAGTTTCGAAAGGAGTTTTGATTTAAAGCTTGCAAGCGTTAGAAAGAAAACATGTAGTCTTTTTAGAAAAGTTCAGGCTTTGTTGATTTTTCTAATGCCTACTCTGTACTTGTAAATTTCATATTGCTAATATCATTGAGGTAAAATAACGCACAAGACTAGAAAAATAGCTAAAGAACAAAAAAAGTATGCTAAGGACAAACGCAAGGATAAAAAAAATGATAGAAATTTCATTCATTTTCATTGGATAACTAATGGAATAAACAAACAAAGCTAACAAATACAAAAGATTAACAAATAAAACAAAGTATAAAGTAACCAACATCCCGAAACTTATTGTGCTGGTGCGTCATCCCTGCGTTCTTCTGCAGGGTCTTCATCCATGAAGCGCAGAGGGTTTCTAAGGTGAGTAGGTAGCGGTGGCAAGGCAAACATTCCGACCAAGACCTGATTAATATACTGCGTTGTGTAGACAAACTAGTCTTGCATTCTTCTTGTTTGCTGCCGTAAGTAATCTTTTAGAACCCTATTTTGTTGTTGAAGACTTTCAATGGACGCGGCCAGTGATCTGAGTTGATCACTAATGAAAGTTTTCAACTCGTCAATATCAGTGCGTGGTTGTGGTGGTGCTGGCTCTTTAGTTCTTTCAACTGGATCTTCAATATTTCTTGCGTTACATGACCCTAACCAAATTGCAAAATGATTGAAGGTGGCACAAAAGTTGGAATTGGAGTTGGTAAGGGCGAAGGAAGGGGACTAGGGATTTCTTGATCTACATTGGTAGTTCTGTGCTGGGTTGGATCAAGAATCCCTTCTTGCGGGGCCAAAGGTAAGTTTGAGAGAGGGATGTTTAGATTTGGCCACACTTCTTCGTCAGTAGACGCATGCTCACCTTTGTAATCTTTGTTCTCTGAAGCTTCATCGCTGTGTTCAATCACCCCGACGCGTCTTCTTTTGGGGGCGCGTTTGGAGGATCGAGGTCTGGCTGTTGCGTCCTTGTGAGGTAGGGCAGGCTGGTGCGATGAACCGCGAAGCAGACGCTTGATCAACTTGACATCCATTAGACCTGTCTCTTATACACATCTAGATGTGTATAAGAGACAGAGGTAGGGCAGGCTGGTGCGATGAACCGCGAAGCAGACGCTTGATCAACTTGACATCCATCAGACCATCGATTTCCTCATAATCATCCCCCAGAGGGATGGCCCTGCATTCATACAGCGCACAGATCAGCCAAGGGAAATAAAGTTGTCCTCGTGGTTTCGCTTTAATGGCTTTGATCTGGTCCCTTATTGTCCTCCCTACATCTAGAGGAATGCGTTTCATGATACAGTAAGTGGCCAAGACGCATTCTATGTCTTATCATACGTTGTAGGCATGATGCTTTTCTTAATCAAATAATAGCACAAGTTTGCGTCTGGTTTCATGTTCCTGGAAGCTAAGATCTTTACTCTATTTCTTGATGTTTGCCATTTGCTTCCAGGTTTGGCCACTACTCTTAATGCATCTTCTACTTGGCTTGGAATCGGATGTTCCAAGATGTGGTTTCCTTCTGCGTCCGGGTTACTTGTAATATTGAACACTTCATTAATTTTAGCAACTGAGAAGTGCACCAAAACACCATCAACAAATGCCGTACTTCTCTCTATATCAAACTCACTACAATAAAATTGGCAGACAAGGTTGGGCCAAATTCTTGTATGCCTAACGCATAGCTGACCCCAGCCCATTGCTTCCACAATTTTGGTTATGTATGTTGGCAATGGGTTGCGTTCGGGGAATAAGCCCTTCTCGACAAGAATGTTATTAAATTGGCGCTTCCTTCCTTTGGTCTTTTTAGGTAACGCGTCAGTTACCTTGCGTTTGCCTGCCTCATGTGCTTTGGCTTCTCGCGCCAGCTTCCTTAATTCATTTTCCAATTCTCTTTGGATGGCTGACTTCCTTCGCCTCTACCTTGCGGGCTGGTATTGCTCCAATTCCTCTTCCAACACTATAGGCCTTTAGCAGCTACGTTGCACCCTCAGGACCAGGTGCGGACTGCTCTTCTTTATACTTCAAAATTAATTTCCTTTTTCTCATTCCTCTATTTTCTTTCGATGGCCTTTCATCCGTGGCAGATTTTCGAGGTTGCGACGTGTCCGGGCCAATTTCCCTTTCTTCTTCGTCTTTTTCCAACTCAGCTTCAAGCATCATCGCATAGCGTTCCGCTTCATCGATTTCAAGTGACGCGTCGGTTGGGTCAGGACACATCACTTGTTCCTCTTCTTGGCCCTGATTCAAGCTTGCCAAGATCGCTTCGAAGACTTCTTGCTCGTCTCTCCGAGCCAATTTTGCAAGTTCCGCGATGTTTCGCTCTGACGCAAGACTATCAGAGCTGGGCCTAAATGGAGTGATTGATGGGGTGCCGGATGGGGTATGCGGCGACCCAGTAGATGAAATGATAATGGGTGAACGTGGTGGAAGGGGTTGGCTAGCTTCTTCTGCTTCAATGGGGTAAATGGTGGCTAAGGGTTGGATGGATAACGGGGGAGGTGGACGCACTGCGGGCGATGGTGCGTTGTGGAGATGAGTAGGAATAGGGTCATGCGTCGCACCCACCAGAGTAATATTTGGAATAAATGGTGGTGGGGTGGGCTTTGTGTAGGGTCTCTTGGCAGCTGCGGAGGAAGAAGGGCACTGCTGCCTCGGTTTGGTGGGAGTTTTGGGTTTAGATTTTGTGGCGGTTTTGGGTTTTTGGTGGGTTTTAGAGGATTTTGGGTTTGTGGTGGTTTCGATGGGTTTTGACCGAGATGGTCGTTGGGATGTAGTGGAAGGCCCGTCGTGCGAAGGCTTGGTCGGAACGGGGGTTTTTGAAGTTCGACAGGTTTGGAGGAGGCGACATTGAAGCAGACGAAGATGAGAAGGAGCTTACCGACGACATGCCTCTGTAGCTCATCGATTGGTTTTGACTGTCAGATGCTGAAGACATTGTTGCCGAAGAATGACCAGAGTAACAGGCTTGATCGAAGGGCGGTGAAGGCTTCGGGCGCTAGGGATTTTTTTTCCGAAGAAGGATTTGAAGGAGATGGAAAAAGAGAGATGATCGATGGGTTGTGCTTTTATAGTTCTGGGGAGAGAGGATGGTGACGTCAGGTGGTGCTTGACATCCACATTTATTAAGAAGACGAAAGGATGTGCCTAGGGTTTCTAGGCAATCGAGTGTTTTGTGTTTTTGAGATGCGTCTTTTCGGTTTGTGCCATGTGTTGGTGTAAGTCCAATGCATCAGTTTATTCCCATCCTAAGCTTCTTCCGATTGTACATGATTTTTTTTAATTTAATTTAAATTAAACTCAAAATTAAATAAGACTCTTAAATAAGAAAGCAATAACATTCATCAATCAACTTAAAACGTAAAACAAAGACAAGCAAACAATGAATAAACACAAACGCAGTGATAAAATACATAATGCAAAAGAAATGAAGATAGAAGAAGCCTCCCTGGAATATGTGTCGATGTGAACGCAGGGATGCTTCGGCCCAAGCATCAGTTGGCTTCGTATAATACGAGGGATGACTTTTGTCGTTCTACACCATCTTCAAAGTAGGGCTTCACTCCTTGCCCATTTACCTTGAACGTATTTGTGCCATCCTCCCGTGTTAGCTCTACTTCTCCTTTGGTATTCCCTGGGGTTTCTGTGCTGCTGGGCAAGACTCCAGGCTGCCGATTCTTCAACTCACTCGCAATCTGTCCCACTTGTATCTCCAAAGTTCTGATGGAAGACGCCTGACTTTTTAGCAATGTGTCGTTCTGGGCGATATACTCCTTTAAGAGGTTTTCAAGCAGAGATGTTGAACTCGACACATGACCTCCTCTATTAAAGGGTTATTGGTGCAGCTGTTGCGTTGGTTGGAATCGAGGCGACGGTCTTTGCCTCTGCTGTTGGTTTACCCCTGAGTGGTGTGTGTCATTTTGTCATCGCATAAATAAGAATAGAGGCTTATGTGTAGGTCCTATAGACTCATCGCATATATCGCATATGTTCTAGTATTAAAAGTCGTAGAATTTGCGTCGAGAGATGATTTGCTATTGTATGTGTGTTGTATGATCGGATAACATGAACGCATCCTAGGAAGTGTTAGCCGAACCCCTTCTCAACCCAAGGTTCCACCGATGGGACAGTTAGAGAAATTGGGGTGGTTTCTCCACCCAAGGTTGTAAGTGTTAGAGAAAGGATTTTTCTTTACGAAGTATATAGATTGCGGGTTCCTTAGACATTCTTCCATCGGATGTGCTTCTCCACAAAAGGCACAACTTGTACTCGTCTGATCAATAGTGTTGACCTGCCCTCTTTGCGTTCCCAGGTTATTGATTGCGATGCATTGTATCAGATTCATTATCGCATTCATTTGATTTTGTAGGGATGCGATGGCCCCATTGTTTGCATCACCTTCTCGAATGTTTAATTGTTGATCATTTTCGCGCCAATCTTCGTGATTCTTAAAAATGCGGTCAAGAAATTTTTAGCCTCATCATACATTCTGTCAAGCAGACCTCCAATTGCTACCGCATTCACAGCTGTCTGCGATGTAGGGTTCAAACTGTGATATAATATCTCCATCTGAAGACAGTCAGGTTAGCCATTGTACGAACAATCTCACACCAATCTTTTAAACCTCGCCCAGGCATCGTTGAGTGATTCGTCAATTTCTTGTTCAAAATTTGTAATCAACTTCCTTCTTCTTGCATTCTTGGTAGGGGGAAGTATTTCTTCATGAACTTCTCTACTACTTGTTCCCACGAGGTTATCTCCCCTGGTTTGAGAGAATAGGCCCATTTCTTTGCTTGGTCGCATGAGAAAATAGGAACAACATTAGTCGAACTTCTTCAGCTGAGATGTTTGGGAACACAAAAGTATTGCAGATTTCAATGAAACTACAGAGATGGGGGTGCGGATCCTCGCCACGCCATCCACCAAACTGTTCGACCGTCTGAATCATCTTCAACATAATCGGCTTCATCTCAAACCTCGATCCGTCCAAAGTGGGCCTCATGATTCCTCAAGAGAAATCATAGAGGTTGGGCGATGCATAGTCCTGGATGGGTCTATTGCTGTCGTTCGCCAGGGGAATGGAGTTTGCCATGATATTGTTTGTGTTTGCTGCTCTATCTTCCGGTTGTTCCACCCTTCTAGGATTTCTCTCTTACTGTTGTCGGCGATTGTCTCTCTATCTTCTTCGAAACATTCTTTCAATCTCTGGGTCATAGTTGGGCTTCGTAACGTGTCCTTCGCTCATATGCCACCTGCTTCTTCCCTTACCAAAGGAATGGCAGTGCACAGAGGTCGAAAGCTGCAAAGAAAATCAAAAGAATTTACTGTTAGCCGCAATTATGTACTGCTTAGTCCCGGCAACGACACCAAAAACTTGATGCAGTGTAAATGTGATGCGATTATGGTGTATATTTGCGATGATAAGTTATGCGTTGCACATGCAAGTTTTCATAGTAAAACCCAAGTATAAAATCTCACTAGGTTTCTAGTATGTCTAGGGTCGAATACAAGGACTACTGAGTAGCTATGTGGACAGTAAAGTTTGATTCCTTTGCGTGGCCAAAAACAAATAAGTTGGATGGTGTTTTGGTTTAAAGTAAATTTCCTAGTGATGGAATCAAGTGAAGAGTTGATCGAAACCGAGAATTACAATGAGTATGCGATGAAACGGGTTGAAGAAAGGGATTTAGCTTACAACTTCCTAAGATTGCATTCAAGCTATGCGATCATGCTACACACATACAACAGGCATGTCATCTCTCAATGCAAATGCCATTAATGTTCCCTATTTATAGGGCGCATGCGATGTATACGATAATGTCGATAGAACTTATGTCTAAGCTCTATTCTTGTCTTAAGCGATTGAATGAATGATGCATACATATACAGTTGATGAAACCAAAGGGATGCATGTGAATGCATAATAGCAAAATAGAACTATGTTTAAGTTTCTATCTCTTGCTTAATAAGGTTCTAATATGATCTCTCAAGCTTAGATTCTATCTGACTCTCTCAAGTCTAGGATTCTTTCTTTAGACTACTCTCTTAAAGTATCTCTAAAGGGTTGGAATTTGACGCATACATAAGACAAGATGATCGCATTAAAGTGTAAATCTTAGTCATGTTTAGCTAAGTACTTCTCAACCCAATTCGAAAAATTAGCTACTCATGCGAAAATGTGGAAGAGAATTGAATAGTAATGTGAGATGAGAAATTCGCATTTTCCCTAATAAAAATAAAGTACTTAATACAAAACAATAATGGAATGTAAGGATAGAAAGCCCAAATCGCGAATGTCTTGCTTCCGTGCTTTTTACACTGTCTTTGCAACTCCACTCTGGCCTAAAGAAGAATATCCTTACTTTCGCAAGTGCGGCCTTCTCTTCTTTTATAGCGCTTCCCGGCAGTCTTTCGAGCTGTCCAAGAATGATCTCTCGCAGTTTTCTTCTCTTCGCTCGTCTCCGTCTTCTAGGTATATGAATAACTATGAACAGACTAACGACTATCTATTTTTGTATGTGATTTAACTTCTGTATCGCGAACTCCTTTAACGATGGTGACCTTCGGTATTTATAGAGCTCAAGGTGAAGAAGCTTTTCTTTCTAATAATTGCAATGATGGGCAGTCATTAAATCTTCTGCTCTGATTTGCAGATTAATGGCCACCGAAAAGTTGAGTGTACTTACTACAGTGTGTCGTTAACAGCTTGTCAACTAAATTTAGATTTGACTGTCATCGGCTTCCGTCCCATCATGATTTATTATGCTTCCACCTTGATGCGCCGTCTTTATGCGGCCACCTTCTTGAGCAACTTCTCGCGAGCGCATACGATCGCATGACTTTGCAGTCGCAATCTTTCAATGCGCGCGGACGCCGAATTCCTTTGATCGCAATTTTACTTGCGCCAATGCATTTTTCCTGCACAAAATAAGTAAATTAGCTACTTTTATGCGATGGGCGCATGCGATCGCAATATTCTCAGTTTACCGTTTTTGGACATGATTTTGTATATTTTTAACGTCGCATTTCCTCATTGTTTTACTTATTTACGCTATAATAACATGCATGTCTACCCGTTATCAATACTCACCACTTCGATCTGATCGAAGTGTATTAATCTTTTTACCTAATTGGTTTTCAACCTCAGCCTTATATTCTTTAAACTTTTCAAAGATTTTAGATGGTGCATTAGGTAAATATGTCCATACCTAGAATAGTCATAACAAAGTTGATGAAATATTCATACCCTCCTCTAGCTCTAACTTTTATAGGACCACAAAGGTCTAAATGTACCAGCTCCAAGGGTTCTTTGGCTCTAAGACATTTTCCAGAAAAATATCTTTTAGTCATTTTATCCTCAAGATAGGATTCACAAGGCGGTAATGAACTGTCTTCTAACTTATTTAGATGACTGTTCTTAACCAGTTTCTCAATCGTGTTGACATTTATGTGACCTAGTCTCAAGTGTCAAAGGTAGGCATTTGGAGAAACTTTCCTTTTCTTATGTGTCTTAGCAGTTTTAAATATCTCTATGTTCAAAACGACTCTAACCTCAATCAGTTTTAAGTAATACAAGTTATTTTCTAATTTTGCAGAACAAATTTGATTATTTCTTGAATTGATGAACACTTCATCATTTTTTAAAGAAATTTTATAATTTTGTTCTAGCAAACAAGAGATAGATATTAGATTCCTTTTCATAGAAGGAATGTAATAAACCTTTTAAAGATAAATGTATTTATCTCCTATAAATAACTTCATATCTTCTACTGCTTTAGCTGAAACAACCTCCTCGGTCCCTACCTTAAAGATTGTTTCGCCTTCTGTCAACTAACTTCAGGGACTTGTTTCCTGTGAGAAAATACAACATGACTAGTGACACCTGAATCAGTTATCCAGGTTTTATCGTTTTCTACTAAACATGTTTTGATAACTAGTAAATCATATTTATCTTGTTGTTCAAATTTCACATTCTCATCAATATCGCTCAAAACTTTAGATGATTTCGGAGATAGAGGACAATCCTCTGTTAAAACTTTTTTAGAACCATTAACTGCTAGTAATTTGTATGTTAATTTGATTTTACCGTTAACTAATTCGGAAGCGATTATTGTAGAAGAATTCGACATGCTGAAAATTTTAAACAAATTCTAATTAGCAAATTGTAACTAAATCCAAAGTCAAGTTTTAGCAATGGTACTATAGTGAGTCAGAATACATGCTGACGAGGGGCAGTGAAATACTTATTCACTAAAGCAAAAAAATTTTGAACTCTTTATATGGTTGTTTAGTTACCGTTTTCGGTTAGAAGTTACTAACAATTTAGTAATTCTGTAAGTATAACCCTCTATTTTCAGACGTCAGAGGTCGGCCCCAACTATGCTACCGAAATGGAGAGTCAAGGTTGGGAATGGACTTAAGAAATCATATCCATTTCTAGAGTTTGAGTTGTTCTGAATCCTATGTTACAACCCTCCGAGGGGATAGTCGTCGTTAAACGACTAGCAAGGGCCGTCTAAAGCAAATCAGCAGGTGCAACATAGAAATCTGACGATCCAAATTAATGGAAGAGACTGCAGAAAACGTTGACACATATCCTTCACCCACTTACTATGAACTACTTCCCACTACTTCCCCCGTTCACTTATTAATTCACTCATACAAACACTTTCTAAATGAGGTCACTCCCCAGGTGATATAAAGCGTCATATAATCTCACGGTGTGAAACTGTGGAGACGTGGAAGTTGAAAATCTATCTATCATATATTTTAGCTATATTTGAACGAACTTCCCTTATTCATCGGAATCTAGATTTATGTAAATACTTTCCGAATGGATTACTCCTAGAGTGACACGAAGTACTGTTTAATTATCAATTGTGAATCTTAGGGACGTGAGAGCTAAAACATACGTATCGTATATGTTATTAATCTCCCACTGAAGTGT